>NC_037678.1:66917409-66993375 GCF_003255815.1 Theropithecus gelada
CCCCCCCCCCCCCATTAATTTTTTTTTTTTTTTTTTTTTTTTTTTTTTTTTTTTTTTTTTTTTTTTTTTTTTTTGAGGCCGAGTCTCGCTCTGTCACCCAGGCTGGAGTGCAGTGGCCGGATCTCAGCTCACTGCAAGCTCCGCCTCCCGGGTTCCCGCCATTCTCCTGCCTCAGCCTCCCGAGTAGCTGGGACTACAGGCGCCCGCCACCTCGCCCGGCTAGTTTTTTTTTTTTGTATTTTTTAGTAGAGACGGGGTTTCATTGTGTTAGCCAGGATGGTCTCGATCTCCTGACCTCGTGATCCGCCCGTCTCGGCCTCCCAAAGTGCTGGGATTACAGGCTTGAGCCACCGCGCCCGGCCCTTTTTTTTTTTTAAGATAGGGTCAAGGCCAGGTGAGGTGGCTTACTCCTGTAACCCTAGCACTTCAGGAGGCCAAGGTAGGCAGGCTGTTTGAGCCCAGGAGTTTGAGACCAGCCTTGGCAACACAGAAAAACCCTATCTCTACCAAAAAAGATATGAAGATTAGCTGGGCATGGTGGCATACACCTGTCATCCCAGCCACTCCTGGGAGGATCACTTGTACCCAGGAGGCAGAGTTGTAGTGAGATCAATCACACCACGCCACTACACTCTAGCCTGGGTGACAGAACAAGAAAACAACAACAACAACAACGGAAAGAAGATAGGGTTCCTCTCTGTTGCTCAGGCTGGTCTTGAGAACTCCTAATCTCAAGCAATCTTCCCGCCTTGGCCTCCCAAAGTACCGGGATTACAGGCATGAACTACTGCACCCAGTTTATTCTCTTTTTATTGAGATAAGATTCACGTAAAATAAAATTAACCATTAATCATATTAAAGTGTTCAATTCTTGGCATTTACTTCCACAGTGTTGTGCAACCTTCTCCAATGTTTAGTTTTGGTAAATTCTTTTTTTTCCCCCCATCATTTCTTTTAAATTCTTTTTTACTTTTTCTCCTGGTCTTCTGTTATCCTTTCTGCAGGTCGCTTCTTCAACCCCTTCATTTTCCTGGTTTGTAGTTTGCTTAGGTCTTGCTTCTACGTATGAATCCTTCCACAAGTTGTACCAAAAGTATCATTGGAGATAGTTTTCTTCTTCTTTGGTTTGGGAGGTTTTGGCATTTTCAAAGATAATTTATAAAAGTCATCTGATGCCAGGTGTGTCCTCCTCAGAACCAGATCTAATGAGGGTCCCATTTCTTCCAATTCAATCTGTGGTGTTCTGCAACCAGATTTCTTCAACAGCAACTTATAGCTTCAAAAGTAATCTTCCCATTCAGTGCAGTGAAGTGCAGAACATACTCTAATCCAGCCAGGCAGATATTTGATACCGTGGGGCCTCAAATCAACAAGAAGACTTTTTAGTCTTCTATAATCTTCTGTTACATTGAAATCATCACCAGTAAATATTAGCATGGGTTTTGTTCCCTCAGGACATTTACTGTTCTTAATGTATTTTAGAGAGACAAAATTCTCAATACCTAATTCAATCACATCCAGCACCTGGTAGTCATACATACGACCTATTACTAGATTATATGGCTGCTTCTCTTTTTTTTTGAGACAGAGTCTCACTCTGTCATCCCGGCTGGAGTGCAGTGGTGCTATCTGAGCTCACTGCCAGCTCTGCCTCCCGAGTTCATGCCATTATCCTGCCTCAGCCTCCTGAGTAACTGGGACTACAGGCACCTGCCATCACACCCGACTAATTTTTTTGTATTTTTAGTAGAGATCGGGTTTCACCACGTTAGCCAGGAGGGTCTCTATCTCCTGACCTTGTGATCCGCCTGCCTTAGCCTCCCAAAGTGCTGGGATTACAGGCATGAGCCACCACGTCCGGCCTGGCTGCTTCTTATTACAGGAGCCAAACATGAAAAAAGAACAATCTGACTTATTTGAAAAGAATTCCAGTGACGTCTGATCCTCAAAAGGTCTTGTAATATTTTTCTTTTTTTACAGTACACCGTATGGTTTTTTCAGTGCACACACATCTTTAAGTACTTGTGTCACTGTTACATTTGCATTTCCCCCTTTAATCAGCATGGCATTTTAAATATTTTCATTGAGTTTTGGTCCTCTTTTCTCAAGGAATCTCTTGGCTGTTTTCATTTTGGGCTTTACAACTCGATCCAGAGCGTCCATCGCTACCACTACCTGCAACTCTTAACTAGGTGGATCTAGTTCTGGTAAATTCTTGTTATCCCAACAGGAAACCTTATAGCCATTAAGTAGTCACCCCACATTCCTCCTTCCTCCCAGCTCCTGGCAAATACCAAACTGGTTCCTTTCTTTCTTTCTTTCTTTTTTTGAGACAGAGTCTCCCTCTGTCACCCAGACTGGAGTGCAGTTGCGCTACGTTGGCTCACTGTAACCTCCCCCTCCTGGGTTCAAGCGATTCTTCTGCCTCAGCCTCCTGAGTAGCTGGGATTACACGCACCTGCCACCACGCCCGACTAATTTTTTGTAATTTTAGAAGGGATGGGATTTCACCGTGTTAACCAGGATGGTCTCGATCTCCTGACCTCGTGATCTGCCCGCCTCAGCCCCCCAGAGTGCTGGGATTACAGGCATGAGCCACTGCACTCGGCCCACCAATCTGATTTCTGTCTCTATGGATTTATCTATTCTGGATGTTTCATATAAATGGTTTCATACAGTATGTGACCTTTTGTGTCTGGCTTCTTTCACTTAGCACAGCGTTTTCAAGGTTCATCTACATTATAGCATGTATCAGTATTTCGTTTTTATGGCAGAATAATATTCCATTGTCTGAATATACTACATTTTGTTTATCCATTCATCAGTTGATAGGCATTTGGGTTGTTTTCATTTTTTGGCTATGGTGAGCAATGCGGCTATGAACATTTGTGTATGAGTAATTATTTGACTGTCTGTTTTTTTGTTTTGAGATGGAGTCTTGCTCTGTCTCCCAGGCTGGAGTGCAGTGGTGTGATCTTGGCTCACTGCAACCTCCACCTCCTAGGTTCAAGTGATCCTCCCACCTCAGCCTCCGAAGTAGCTAGGATTATAGGTGCCACCATGCCTGGCTAATGTTTGTATTTTTGGTAGAGACAGGGTTTCACCATGTTGATCAGGCTGGTCTCGAACTCCTCTCAAGTGATCTGCCTGCCTCAGCCTCCCAAAGTGCTGGGATTACAGGTGTGAACCACTGCGCCCAGCCGAATGTCTGTTTTAAATTATTTTGTTATGCCTAGGAGTGTATTTGCTGGGTAATAGGGTAACTCTATGTTTAACTTTTTGAGTAACTGCCAAAACTGTTCTCTATAGCAGCTACATCATCCATCGATACCACTAAACTATAAGGGTTCCAATTTCTCCACATTCTTACCAAAATCCCATGTTGGTTTTTGGTGTTTGTTTAGTCTAGAGTGGAGTGGCGCAATCTCCACCCACTGCAACCTCCACCTCTTGGGTTCAAGCAGTTCTCCTGCCTCAGCTTCCCGAGTAGCTGGGATTACGGGTGCGCAACACCTTGCCTGGCTAATTTTTGTATTTTTGGTAGAGACAGGGTTTCACCATGTTGGTCAGGCTGGTCTGGAACTCCTGACCTCATGATCCGCCACCTCAGCCTCCCAAAGCCTGGCATCCCTTGCTTCTTTTACAACAATAGCATATAATTAATGTCTATGATGCATATATTCCAACTCTGATGTTTCATTTATATATTGAGACGGGAACTGGTTATTTATTTCACTTATTTTAGAGATGGAGTCGGCCGGGCGCGGTGGCTCAAGCCTGTAATCCCAGCACTTTGGGAGGCCGAGGCGGGCGGATCACAAGGTCAGGAGATCGAGACCATCCTGGCTAACACGGTGAAACCCCGTCTCTACTAAAAACACAAAAAAGTAGCCGGGCGAGGTGGCGGGCGCCTGTAGTCCCAGCTACTCGGGAGGCTGAGGCAGGAGAATGGCGTAAACCCAGGAGGCGGAGCTTGCAGTGAGCTGAGATCGCGCCACTGCACTCCAGCCTGGGGGACAGAGCAAGACTCCGTCTCAAAAAAAAAAAAAAAAAAAAAAAAAAAAGAGATGGAGTCTCACTGTGTTTCCCAGGCTGTACATGAATTCCGGGGCTCAAGAAGTCCTCCCACCTCAGCCTCCTGAGTAGCTGAGATTACAGGTTTTACTGCCACCTAGATAGGCTAGGGAGCTGGTTATTTAGAGATGTTTGGGCAAGATGTATGTCTGTAGACCTCTCACAGAAAATGACTGTTAAGAAACTAATTTTTTCAGACCCCAAAAGAATGAGTCTATTAGCTACATCCTTTCAGAGATGCTGTGTCTTTCTGGGCTATTTATTGTACAAGGTCATTCACTCATATCATGAAATCACATGCCTTTCATTCAAAACCGCTGTTGAGTTGATGCTTCTTTTGTTTGCCATCCTTCATTTTCAAGGTATATCTCCATCCTGTGATGCCTTGTCAGCAGAATCTTCCTCTCTATTGCTAGATTTGCTTAATTCCTAAATCTTTTGCAATGCTGTGCCCGATTGCATTATTTTTGCTTCTGTTAGCAGATGTTTTTAAACAATACTCTGCCTCCTAATTTGCAATGGTTTATCCATTTCTAAGGTTGTCAAATCAGGATATTTTGGGACAAAATATGCTGCTTTCTCTGACCCTCTGTGCCTGTGTCTGACATTTCTTTACTTAATAAAGTTAACAGAACATTACCCGATTTGTAAGCATTTGTCAGAACTAATCTATTGGTACATTTAAGATTTGTGCATTTTGCCATATGTAAATATTATGCCATTTGAAAACATTGTGAACACTATTAAACTGTAGTTAAGATTATGCAATGCTGAAGTGTTTAGAAATAAAGTATACTGATGTCTGCAATTTGCTTTGAAAAGCATACAAAAATTAAGTTGGATGAATGGATGGACAAAGGGATAGATGAATATGTGATATAGCAGACATTGAAAAATGTTAAATGTAAAATAGATGGTGGGCATTTGTACTATTTTCTCAACCTCTGTTTGAGAATATTCATAATAAAATGTTGGAAAAAAAATCTCCCTAACTGCTCTAATAAAATACATAAATCAGCTACTTTCGGAAGCAGATTCCGTGATCACTTCCATTATAGTCTGATCATTTCAATGTATTTCATTCAAGGAAATAAACAAGACTGGGAGCAGTGGCTCATGCCTGTAATCCCAGCACTTTGAGAGGCTGAGGCAGGCGGATCACCTGAGACCAGGAGTTCGAGACCAGCCTGACCAACATGGTGAAACCCAGTCTCTACTAAAAATACATAAATTAGCCAGGCGTGATGGCATGTGCCTGTAATCCCAACTATTTGGGAGGCTGAGGCAGAAGAATTGTTTGAACCCAGGAGGTTGCAGTGAGTGGAGATTGCACCACTGCACTCCAGCCTCGGGGGAAGAGCGAAACTCTGGCTCAAAAAAAAAAAAAAAAAGGCCGGGCGCGGTGGCTCAAGCCTGTAATCCCAGCACTTTGGGAGGCCGAGGCGGGTGGATCACAAGGTCAGGAGATCGAGACTATCCTGGCTAACATGGTGAAACCCCGTCTCTACTAAAAATACAAAAAACTAGCCGGGCGCGGTAGCGGGCGCCTGTAGTCCCAGCTACTTGGGAGGCTGAGGCGGGAGAATGGCGTGAACCCGGGGGGCGGAGCTTGCAGTGAGCCGAGATCGCGCCACTGCACTCCAGCCTGGGAGACACAGTGAGACTCCGTCTCAAAAAAAAAAAAAAAAAAAAAAAAAAAAAGGAAATAAACTGATTTAGAGGAATAAATGGGATTTTATATAGAAAAAACTTTATAATGTGTGAAGTGCTATGTAAATATTTTATTATTAATACTATTAGCCAGGTTAGGTGGCTCACACCTATAATCCTGGCATTTTAGGAGACTGAGGTGGGAGGATTGCTTCAGACCAGGAATTCAAAACCAGACTAGGCAACACAGAGAGATCCTGTCTCTATGACAAAAAAAAAAAAAAAAAAGAAAAAAATAGCCAGGTGTAGTGGCATATGCCTGTAGTCCTAGCTACTTGGTAGGTTAAGGCGGGATAATCTCTTGAGCCCAGGTGTTTGAGGTTGCAATGAGCTATGATCATGCCACTAAACAATGCCTGCTGGGAGACACTGCCAGACTCCATCTTTTTTCTCAGACAGGGTCTTGCTATGATGACCACGGTGGTCTCAAACTCCTGGGTTCGAGTGATCCTCTGCCTTGGCCTCCCAAAGTGGTGGCATTATAGGTGTGAGCCACCATGACTGGCTGAGATCCTGACTTTTGATGTTTAAAACATTGAGCTTATGCAAAATCTTAGTACAATGCAAAACAGTATATCTTGAATATGGTTTTATGTTCCTTCAGGTGCTCTCAATAAACTGGAAACTCTTGAAGGAAAAAGGATTATCCTTTTGATTAGTTTTGTGCTCACAAATTGTCTTTTTTTTTTTTTTGAGTTGGAGTCTCACACCGTCACCTGGGCTGGAGTGCAGTGATGCAATGTTAGCTCACTGCAACCTCTGCCTCCGAGGTTCAAGCGATTCAGCCTCCTAAGCAGCTGGGATTACAGGTGCCTGCCACCATGCCAAGCTAATTTTTTGTATTTTTAGTAGAGATGGGTTTTCACTATGTTGGCCAGGCTGGTCTTGAACGCCTGACCTCGTGATCCACCTGCCTCGGTCTCCCAAAGTGCTGGGATTACAGGCATGAGCCACTGCGCCCAGCTGCAAATTGTCTTAATGAGTATTTCGCCTACCAAATGTACTAAACACTTATTGAATGAATCAGTAAACAGTATATTTCATTGATACGCTCTAAATGAGTGTTGTAAATTACATTTTATGTTACCATGTATTGAATCTTTTTGCTTTTATTTTCAATCTAAAGTAGCGTTTTGGGCAATCCTTTTGGCCATGGAATGGATACATCGGCTATTATAAGTGCCCCTTAACTTTCTTCATTGCCATAACTATGATGAGTTCAAAACATTTTACTTTTTTGACCAAAGATGAAACTCTGACAGAAAGCATCAGTTATTTCCCTATCTGGTTCACATAGGAGCTAACGAAATTATCTTGAGTTTGAGGACAGGATTCTTTGACAGTGATCCCAAGCAAAGTTAATGTGGTATCACCCTCAAGGAAGTAGCCAGGGATGTACCCTTGAAAGATTTCTTCTTGGCTGGGCGCGGGGGCTCAAGCCTGTAATCCCAGCACTTTGGGAGGCCGAGACGGGCGGATCATGAAGTCAGGAGATAGAGACCATCCTGGCTAACATGGTGAAACCCCGTCTCTACTAAAAAATACAAAAAATTAGCCGGGCGAGGTGGCGGGTGCCTGTAGTCCCAGCTACTCGGGAGGCTGAGGCAGGAGAATGGCGTGAACCCGGGAAGCAGAGCTTGCAGTGAGCTGAGATCCGGTGCACTCCAGCCTGGACGACAGAGCGAGACTCTGTCTCCCACTGTCGCCCAAGCTGGAGTGCAATGGCGTGATCTCAGCTCACTGCAGCCTCTGCCTCCCAGGTTCAAGCGATTCTCCTGCCTCAGCCTCCTGAGTAGCTGGGATTACAGTTGCCCGCCACCACACCTGGCTAATTTTTTGTATTTTTGGTAGAGACAGGATTTCACTATGTTGGTCAGGCTGGTCTCAAACTCCCTACCTCAGGTGATCTGCCTACCTTGGCTTCCCAAAGTGCTGGGATTGCAGGCTTGAGCCACCGCGCCCAGCCTATATTTCTTCTTCAAAACTAATCACTCTGCGAGGCACGGCGACTCACACCTGTAATCCCAGCACTTTAGGAGGCCAAGGAGGGCCGATCACTTGAGGCCAGGAGTTTGAGACCAGCTGGGTCGACATGACGAAACCCCCGTATGTACTAACAGTACAAAAATTAGCTGGGCCCACTTGGTTGAAATCCACTTGGTTGAGAGCTACTCAGGAGGCTGAGACATGAGAATTGCTTGAACCCAGGAGGTGGAGGTTGCAGTGAGCTGAGATCTTGCCACTGCACTGCAGCCTGGGCGACAGAGTGAGACTGTCTCAAAGACACAAACAAAAAAACCAGGCTGGGTGTAGTGGCTCACACCTGTAATCCCAGCACTTTGGGAGGCCAACATGGGCCGATCACCTGCGGTCAGGAGTTCAAGATCAGCCTGGTCAACATGGTGAAATCCTGTCTCTACTAAAAATACAAATATTAGCCAGGCATGGTGGTGCATACCTATGGTCCCAGCTGCTTTGGAAGGCTGAGGCAGGAGAATCACTTGACCTGGGAGGAGGAGATTGAAATGAGCTGAGATCAAGCCACTGCACTCCAGCTTGGGTGACTCCATCTAAAAAAAAACAAACGACAGGCTGGGCATGGTGGCTCATGCCCATAATCCCAGCACTTTGGGAGGCCAAGGCGGGCGGATCACCTGAGGTCAGGAGTTCGAAACCAGCCTGGCCAACATGGTGAAACCCCATCTCTACAAAAAAATCAGCCGGGCATGGTGGCAGGTGCCCGTAATCCCAGCTTTTTAGGAGGCTGAGGCAGGAGACTCGCTTGAACCCAGGAGGTGGAGGTTGCAGTGAGCCACGGTTGCACTACAGCCTGGGCAACAGAGCAAGACTCTGTCTCAAACAAAACAAAACAAACAAAAAAAGACCCTAATAATTCACTTTGGGAAGCTAAGCCCAAGAGTTTGAGCCTGCAGTAAACCATGTAAACCATAACTAAGTCTCTGCACTCCAAGCAGCCTGGGAGACAGTGCAAGACCGTTTCAAAAAACATGATCCACAAATTTAGGTTAAAACCTTGGCTATGTCACTAGAATACCCTTGACATTGTGGCCAATAGACAAGCATGTATTTAAAATAATTCATTTAGTCAGGAGATTGATTAGATTATCAAGTGCAGAAGGAACCTGGGTGGAGAGATACAATTTCATCTGCCTAAATCAGGCAAAGGTCACATGAGTGTTAAAATTAATTACATCTGGGCCGGGCGCAGTGGCTCACGCCTGTAATCCCTGCACTTTGGGAGGCCAAGGCGGGCGGATCATGAGGTCAGGAGATCGAGACCATCCTGGCCAACACAGTGAAACCCCGTCTCTACTAAAAATACAAAAAACTAGCCGGGCGCGGTGGTGGGCACCTGTAGCCCCAGCTATTCGGGAGGCTGAGCCAGGAGAATGGCGTGAACCCGGGAGGCGAGGCGGAGCTTGCAGTGAGCCAAGATCGCACCACTGCACTCCAGCCTGGGCGACAGTGTAAGACTCCGCCTCAAAAAAAAAAATTAATTACATCTGTATGAAATGCGCTTAAGTTTCCCATTGTCCTAGTGATATGGGGGGAAAAAAAAGGGCCAGGCACGCTGGCTCACGCCTGTAATCCCAGCACTTAGGGAGGCATACAGGAGAGGATCCCTTGAGTCAGGAGTTGGGGACCAGCCTGGACAACATGGCAAAAACCCAACTCTACAAAAAATACTAAAATTAGCTGGGCCTGGTGGCATGTGCCTGTAGTCCTAGCTACTCAGGAGGCTGAGATGGGAGGATCTCTTGAGCTCAGAAGGTCAAGGCTGCAGTGAGCTGTGATTGTGCCACTGCACTCTAGCATGGGTGACAAAGTGAGACTGTTTCAAGAAAGAAAAAGCCCGGGCAAGGTGGCTCATGCCTGTAATCCCAGCACTTTGGGAGGCCGAGGCAGGCAATTCACTTGCGGTCAGGAGTTCAAGACCAGCCTGGGCAACATGGTGAAATCCTATCTCTACCAAAAATATAAAAAATTAGCTGGGTGTGGTGGTGTGCTCCTGTAATCCCAGCTACTCGGGAGGCTGAGGCAGGAGAATTGCTTGAACCTGGGAGGCGGAGGTTGCAGCGAGCCTGATTGTGCCATTGCACTCCAACTTGGGTGACAGAGCGAGACTCCATCTCAAAAAAAAATACATATATATATACACACATACACACACACATGCACACACACATATATACATACATATATATATAGAGAGAGAGTGCCGAGAACGCGCCATTGTACTCCAGCCTGGGCAACAAGAGTGAAACTCTGTCTCAAACAAACAAACAAAAAAATGGAAATGATAAATGCTTGAGGTGCTGGATTACCCCAATTACTCTGATTTGATTATTACACATAACATGCCTTTATCAAAACATCACATTTGAAGCCCCAATCTCTACAAAAAAAAAAAATTTTTTTTTTTTTGAGATGGAGTTTTGCTCTTGCTGGAGTGCAATGGCGCAATCTCGGCTCACCACAACCTCCGCCTCCTGGGTTCAAGCGATTTTCCTGCCTCAGCCTCCCAAATAGATGGGATTACAGGCATGCGCCACCATGCCTAGCTAATTTTGTATTTTTAGTAGAGATGGGGTTTCTCTATGTTGGTCAGGCTGGTCACGAACTCCCAATCTCAGGTGATCCGTCCATCTTGGCCTCCCAAAGTGCTGGGATTATAGGCGTGAGTCACCACACCCAGCCCCCAATTTTTTTTTTTAAATTTAGCTGGGCATGGTGATGTGCACCTGTATTTCTAGCTACTTGGGAGGCTGAGCTGGGAAGATTGCTTGAGCCCAGGACTGCAAGGTTACAGTAAGCTATGATGATGCCACTGCACTTCAGCCTGTGGGACAGCATGAGAGCCTGTCTCAATTAAAAAACCAAACAATTCTACTTGCTGTAGATTTTTGGGGACAAAAAACAAAACCAAACCACATGTATCTGATAAACATAGACATTTAAAATATATCCTTAATAATTAAAAATCCACATTGGTAAAATGCATTCAGTTTTCAGTTTAATTTTCTAAGTATATTCATTACCTTTTTGGCTCTATTTCAGGCTCTATTCCTCTATCCTTTGAGAGCAAAATGATGAAAGGGGAATTCATTTACATAGAAAGTTCATGAACCAGAGTTAGTGAAGTTTTGTAAAGTGAATGAAAAGCATATTATGTTCGTGATATTTTCTTTTGTGTTAAGAGATAGGGTCTTGCTCTGTTGCCCAGGCTCGGGTGAAGTGGCACATGATTCTAGCTGACTGCAGTCTTGAACTCCTGGGCTCAAGCTATCCTCTCATCTCAGCCTCCTGAGTAGTTGGAACTACAGACATGCATCACCACGTCTGGCTAATTTTTAAATTTTTTTTGGAGACAGGGTCTTGCTATATTGCCCAGGCTGGTCTCAAACTCCTGGACTCAAGCAATCCTCCTGCCTTGGCCTCCCAAAGTGCTGGGATTAGAGGTCATGAGCCACCATGCGTGGGGATATTTCCTTTTAAACATAAAAAATACTCATTTCGGCCGGGCGCGGTGGCTCAAGCCTGTAATCCCAGCACTTTGAGAGGCCGAGGCGGGTGGATCACGAGGTCAGGAGATCGAGACTATCCTGGCTAACATGGTGAAACCCCGTCTCTACTAAAAATACAAAAAACTAGCCGGGCGTGGTGGCGGGCGCCTGTAGTCTCAGCTACTTGGGAGGCTGAGGCGGGAGAATGGCGTGAACCCGGGAGGCGGAGCTTGCAGTGAGCCGAGATCACGCCACTGCACTCCAGCCTGGGAGCACAGCGAGACTCCGTCTCAAAAAAAAAAAAAAAAAAAAAAAAAATACTCATTTCAGGAACTTGATTTCTCCAAACGGTGTTTTTTGATGATCTGCTAATTTGCCATATTGCCTCTGATGGTCCTTGAGCAGAAAACTATTTGAGGGATCTTAAATCATCAAGTGACTTAGAGCTTAAATCCTTTCTCTTTCCAAACAAGAAGTCTAGAGGTTAAGGTCAAATTCTGTCATGTCATGTTCCTAAACAAACGAGAAAAACCAAGTGTCACTTTCATGCTTTCATTTTGCACAACAAGAAGTCATAATACTGGAATTACCGGGGTGCAGGAAGAGACAGCAGAGGTTAGCTTGCTTTTTTTCTGACATATTATGCTTCAATTTTCTGTGATGATTTTTTCTTTTTTTGAGATGGAGTCTTGATCTGTCACCCAGGCTAGAGTGCAATGGCATGATCTCAGCTCACTACAATCTCCGCCTCCCGGGTTCAAGCGATTCTCCTGCCTCAGCCTCCCGAGTAGCTGGGATTGCAGGCGCCTGCCACCATGCCTGGCTAGTTTTTAAATTTTTAGTAGAGACAGGGTTTCGCCATGTTGGTTAGGCTGGTCTTGAACTCCTGACCTCAGGCAGTCCACTCCCGCCGGCCTCCCAAAGTGCTGGGATTAGAGGCATAAGCCACTCCGCCCGGCCTCCAGAGCGAGACTCCGTCTCAGAAATAAAATAAAATAAAAAGAGGATCTGAATTTTCAGGAAAAGGACTAAGAGAGTATTCTAACTACGAAATAACTGTTATTAATAATCCTCTAAGATAAACCCTAACCCGTCTGTAAAGTTAACCTGAGAGGCAAAACCACTTAACATCTATATTTTCTCTAAATAATTTTGTTTAGCAAGAAGTTAGCTCTTTTGAAGATTAAATATTTGCCAGGCGTTTTACAGACGTTATATCGTTTAATCTTCACTATAGCCCTACTGAGCCTTCATTCATCAATTTACTTAGGGTCCACTTGGGCAGACATGCCCTGCTAACCTCTAAAAATTCAGTAGTGAGCATTATCTGCCTTCCTCAGGCTCAAGTAGCTTAGACTAGCTACTAAGTATGTCCTCTTTTAAATCAGGAAATGAAAAATCTGCTCTGAGAGGTTAATTTGCTTGTTCAAGGTCACACAGTGTTGAAGCAGCTAGCTACACTAATCAAGGCGTCTCATTTCGAATCTTTTCTGCTCTCAATCATTAGACTGTTAAGATTAGACGGTAAGATTTTTTGCTTTGAAGAGTTCTTTCCAATTTTTTTCCACCATCTAGGAGAAAACCTCTCACAGTACTGACCAAAGAACAGTGACTAATTCATGCTCTAATTACCAGGCATCTGGAAGACTTCAGGGGAGAGGAGCCAGGTCCCTGGGGGAAGGGGGACTTTTTTTAGTGGGGTGTGTTTTTTTTTCCCCCAAATTCTTCAGTAATATTCAGGAAGGGGAACTTTTTTGAAGGAACGGTAGCAACCCTGACACAAGAGGTGATTAAATTCGGGGCACAAAGCTGGTCCCATGCCAAGGGAAGCAGAGTTTATCTTCTCCACCTTTTCTTTGCTTTCCTCCACTATTTCCAAGGTTGTTTCAAAGATCGACAGTGCAGACCGCGCCATTGGCTCCAAATGACTAGGAAACCTATTTTTATTATCTCCCCCTCTCCCCTACCCCTAAAGGTCTCTTCTGGCCTTCTGATACACTTTTCCACTTCGTCTCCACCCTTAGCGGATAATCTGAAGATCGCCGTTTTATCCTATCGCCATAACGACTAGGTTGCCTTATGGCGACCTTGACAGCCATCCGGGAGGCCGGAGGGGGCGGTCGGCTGTGCTGGGGGAATCTTCAGATGGCCGTGAAGAGGCGCCACGAGGGGGAGGCGACCGCGGAGCTCCACTCAGCGAGGAGTTCTCTGAAAGATTGACAGGTAGCCTACCAACTGTCTTTACCCTAGAAACCCACTCTGTCTCGCGAGATTTAGGTGCTTACGCGAAGTGGGAGTGAAAGGCGCCTCTCTGAATGGGGGATGGGACTGTCTATGGCGCAATCATTGCGCGAGATTGGGCTACAGTCGCTGGAGCTATACTTAGATCTCGCGATACTTCGGCCTCTCCGATTTGCTGCTTGGTGCAGCTTCTCGCGAGAGCCCGTGCTGAGGGCTCTGTGAGGCCCCGTGTGTTTGTGTGTGTGTATGTGTGCTGGTGAATGTGAGTACAGGGAAGCAGCGGCCGCCATTTCGGGGAGCTTGCCGTCACTGTCGCAGGGGTGGATCCTGAGCTGCCGAAGCCGCCGTCCTGCTCTCCCGCGTGGGCTTCTCTAATTCCATTGTTTTTTTTAGATTCGCTCGGGCCTAGCCGTCCTCGGAGCCCGATATTCGGGCTGGGCGGTTCCGCGGCCTGGGCCTAGGGGCTTAACAGTAGCAACAGAAGCGGCGGCGGCGGCGGCGGCGGCGGCAGCAGCAGCAGCAGCGGCAGCAGCAGCAGAAGTCTCTTCCCGAAGACGAGCACCACAGGCGTCCGAAAGCCGGAGCAGGTACAGGGGCGTTGCGGACCCGCGTATTATCCCAGCTTTCTCGAGGTTTGGCTCCCTTTTGGGCTGAGGGGCGCTCTTGGCGGTCTTTAGCGACCGGGGTGAGGGGTGGTTTTCGAGAAATCGGCCCTGTTTCAGTGACCGCGCCCTTATTTTCCGGTCGGGTAGAGTCTGGATTCTTGGGGTGGCAGGGACCTCTGAGAGGCCTCTGTAGATAGGTGACCTGTCTCCTTCGAGGCCTGGGCAGGCCGCGACCTCCCAACATGGCGCCAGTTGAACGCTGCCTTGGCTCATAACCCCTCCCAATGGAGGGAGTTTCCCTTTGCCCCTAAAATGGCAGCGCGGGTTTTTGCGCGGAAAGAGGCGCTCTCGTTCGGGTCTCCCAGTTTCTGTTTTTGGAGTTGATCGCAGGGTGTTAAATATTGGACATTGAAGTCTTCATTTTCGTGTCTTTGGTGTAAGAGGCGTTTTGGATTTACTTACATAAGCCAAACCTGGTTAAAGTGCGTGTCAGTTTAGTCATTCATTGTAGGGCTTTTGGAGGTTTTTCTTAAGTTTTCCAGTGTGTCGGCTGAGAAAATTCAGTCGATTTGAAAAGCGTTTACCAGGCCGGCCGCGGTGGCTCACGCCTGTAATCGCAGCACTTTGGGAGGTAGAGGCAGGCGGATCACTTGAGGTCAGGAGTTCGAGACCAACCTCATCAACATGGTGAAACCCCGTCTCTATTAAAAATACAAAAATTAGCCGGGTGTGGTGGCAGGCGCCTGTGATCCCAGCTATTCGGGAGGTGAGGTAGGAGGATCGCTTGAACCCGGGAGGCGGAGCTTGCAGTGAGCCGAGATCGCGCCACTGCACTTCAGCCTGGGCCAGTAGAGCGAAACTCCGTATCAAAAAAAAAAAAGACAAATAAAAATGTTTACTCACCGAATCGTCTTGTTCTTTTCCTAGGCGTTTAGAGAAAATGGCAGACGATATTGATATTGAAGCAATGCTTGAGGCTCCTTACAAGAAGGTGAGAAAAAACATGTCGGTGAGGTTTATAATTTCTTAATTTAGCATTATTCACGAAACTACTGCTGAAATGTAAACTAACCTCCCCGGAGCCCTCTTGATTTATCTTATCAGAGATGCATTACGTGTAACTTACAAAAGTAAATATATGCTATTGATGTAATAATATTGTGCAGTAGTTTCACTTCAGCGTGATGAATAAATGCCCATCTATCTCTCTTTGTAGACTTGCCTAACGATATCTCACCTCTACTCCCATGAATTCACCTTTGATTCCAGTGTGAACTGTCAATCATAAGGTAGTAATTGAGTGACTTATCGCTGTACCGTGGTCCCCTAGGTAAAATGACTCAACTAAGAATTACCAGCTCCAGTTTGGTATAGCAAAAAGGTGAATGTAGTGGTTTGGGAAAAAGCAGGGGTCCAAGAATAAGAAAGCATAACCAGTCTGTGGCAAGTTAAATCTTCTAATAGTCTTATAAGAAGAAATGGGTGAGATTTTAAAATTTATATATCTATGTAAGACTGGTGATAGTAAATCTTAAACAGTCCAGTGGCAATCTGCTACTCAGTTAATAATTACTAAAATTCTTGGATCCCTGAATAGAAATTAAAAAAAAAAAAAAATACAAGAGGCAGTATCACAGCTTAGAGTCACTTGATAACTGTTTTACTGTTCTCCATATTGTTTTATTTTTAATTAGGCCCTGCCATATAGTATTTCACACTAAAAACAAAGGAATTATTTTGGCTAATATAGTCTTTGACTCATTTCGGTATCGCAGTAAAAGTAAACTGTCTTTTCATTGTTTCACCAGTTGGTGGTGAAAATAGCAGTATGCATGCATTATCACTGGTGTCACAAACTGTAAGCTTTGTAAGTTAGCACTTTACTCCTATAGCTGATGTAATCAAACTTTAAAATAAACATTTTGCTAAACCTTTTAAAAATAATACATTTGTTTTGGATTGTATAGCACGACCATGTGGTACCAATTTGGATGAATTCTTGATAGATTTAAATAGTGTATGTAATTTTGTAATGCTTAGACTCTTGAAGAGCTACTTTCTGTTTTAATGTTAAGATTCTTGTGTCTTAGTTTTTTAACATGGATGTAATTCCATGTAAACAGGTATGGAAGTAGGAAATGTTTAGGCTGGACTTGGTGGATTATTAATTGACTTTCTTGGGTTCTTGGGAGTCATCATTACTAAAGCAGTGTGAATCCCTGTTTGCTTCAGGGCGAGATGTGTGACAGAGGTGGCATCAAGCTCTTACAGTCCCAACCCTCCAACGGAAATGGGCGAAGATCTCAGGAATGGCATCGGTCACAGGAAATCGATAGTGGCTGGCTGCTAGCATGGCCACTTGGGGCTTAGGCAGAAATAGAGCCATGGTACTGACCAAAGGGACCATAGCACATGGAATAAAACTCAAAACAGGACTTCATGTTTTATGGAAATTATATTTAACCACTTCAACATTGTAAATCTGGATAACTTAATATCTAAACTATATAAGAAAGTAAATTTTAACATGTTAATATGGAAAGATTTTTTTATTTTTGTATCTTGATGACTTAAATGTAAGCAACAAAGTGGTTAAACACATACCCATCTAAATTTTTTTATAGCCTTCCATGTTAAACTTTAAATAAATAATTAGTTTTAAAATTGTTTTGTATTTTCTTATTCCTGTTCCCTTTACCCTTTGACAACTTGAAATGTTACCACTTCGTCCTCATGATGTTCTTCTATCAACCCTGCTTAGGATGAGAACAAGTTGAGCAGTGCCAACGGCCATGAAGAACGTAGCAAAAAGTAAGTTTTAAGAGGGGGCCTGGGGGAGGGTGGTGAACTTTTTTGTGGTTTTAGACCTTAAGTTGTGTTCCTGTGGCTGAAGTATACAAAGTTCTCTTCTGAAACTTTTTTTTGCTGCTTTTAGAGAATTGGTTCTTTGTCTTTTGGGATAAACTCTTGGAGGAACTGTGGATTTTTGCTTAGATTTCAGAATATAGTTTCAGATACCTTCCCCTCCAAGTCCATCATGACAATCTGGTGACAAGTTCTGTAGTAGAGGTTGTCTTGTTTTAAATTTGTTAACTTTGGTTTAATATTTGGTTATCTTACTGATAAAACTATTATATCCATTGATCTTAAAAGGGAGAGTTAAATTAGGTGATAACTAGGCCATGGAAAGTATTGTTTGCCCTAAATTGCCAAAGGAGTCAAAGCTGTGAATTATTTCTGCACCTTGCTGCTCAAAGGCCCTTTTGGAAGTGATGCAACAGAATACTTAAGTACTTCTTAAGGTGGCTTTCATTATCTTAGGCCTTTCAAACTCCAGACTTAACAGGGTGGGGTTTTTGGAAATTATGAATATATCTGTATACTTTATTTGGATAAGATGAGTGACTGTAGAACTTACTATAGTACAGAAAACTGTACGAAAAGTCTTAAGTAACAGATATGACGAGATCCACTTTTTTTTTTTTTCTTTTGAGACGGAGTCTTGCTCTGTAGCCCAGGCTGGAGTACAGTGGCACAATTTGGGCTCACTGCAACCTCCGCCTCTTGGGTTCAAGTGATTCTTTGATTTTTTTTTTTTTTCTTTTGAGATGGAGTCTCTCAGTGTCACCCATGCTGGAGTGCAGTGGTGTGATCTCTGCTCACTGCAGCCACTGCCCCCCGGATTCAAGCGATTCCCCTGCCTCAGCCTCTCATTAGCTGGGACTACAGGTGCACGCCATCACGCCCGGCTAATTTTTTTTTTATTTTTAGTAGAGCTGGGGTTTCACCATGTTAGCCAGGGTGGTCTCAATCTCCTGACCTCATGATCCTCCCTCTGTAGCCTCCCAAAGTGTTGGGATTACATGCGTGAGCCACTGCGCTTGGCCTTTTTTTTTATTTTCCCGCGATCTCAGCTCACTGCAAGCTTTGCCTCCCGGGTTCATGCCATTCTCCTACCTCAGCCTCCCGAGTAGCTGGGACTACAGGCGCCCACCACCACGCCTGGCTAATTTTTTTGTATTTTTAGTAGAGACCGAGTTTCACTATGTTAGCCAGGATGGTCTCGATCTCCTGATCTCTTGATCCGCCCACTTCGGCCTCCCAAAGTGCTGGAATTATAGACGTGAGCCTTTTTTTTTTTTTAAAAAAAAAGACATAATCTCGCTCTATTGCCCGGGCTGGTGTGCAGATCGACTCATCACAATCTCCGCCCCCACCTGGGTTTAAAAGGTTCTTCTGCCTCAGCTTCCCAAGTAGCTGGGACTATAGGCGTGTGCCACCATGCCTGGCTGAGTTTTGTATTTTTTTTTTTTTTTTTTTTTTTGAGACGGAGTCTCGCTCTGTCACCCAGGCTGGAGTGCAGTGGCCGGATCTCAGCTCACTGCAAGCTCCGCCTCCCGGGTTTAGGCCATTCTCCTGGCTCAGCCTCCCGAGTAGCGGGGACTACAGGCGCTCGCCACCTCGCCCGGCTAGTTTTTTGTATTTTTTAGTAGAGACGGGGTTTCACCGTATTAGCCAGGATGGTCTCGATCTCCTGACCTCGTGATCCGCCCGTCTCGGCCTCCCAAAGTGCTAGGATTACAGGCTTGAGCCACCGCGCCTGGCCGAGTTTTGTATTTTTAGTAGAGACGGGGTTTCACTCTGTTGGCCAGGCTGGTCTCGAACTCTTGACCTCATGATCCGCCTGCTTCGACCTCCCAAAGTGCTGGGATTACAGGGGTGAGCCATCACACCTGATGCAAGGGATTCTTCTGCCTCAGCCTCCCAAGTAGCTGGGAATACAGGCACGCGCCACCATGCCTGGCTAGTTTTTGTATTTTCAGTAAGAACGGGGTTTCACCATATTGCCCAGGCTGGTCTTGAACTCCTGACTTGGTTACCTGCCTGCCTCGGCTTCCCAGCGTGCTGGGGTTACAGGTGTGAGCCACCCGTGCCCGGCCAAGAGATCCACTTTATAAGGTTGGGTTTTATCAGATTTTGAAGTTTCCTTTTAGCTCTGAGGTTAGTGATTCTAAATATGTGGTCATGTTGCAAACATTAAATTGTTTCATTAGTCTATGGTGCTATTTTAAAACATTTTATCCGCCAAGCTGTGGTGGCTCATGGCTGTAATCCCAGCATGTTGGGATGCCGAGGCAGGCAAGATCACTTGAGGCCAGGAGTTTGAGACCAGCCTGGCCAACGTGGTGAGACCCTGTCTCTACTGAAAATATAAAAAGTAGCTAAATTGTGGAGGCTCGTGCCTGTAGTCCTGGCTCCCCAGGAGGCTGTGGCAGGATAATTGCTTGAACCCAAGAGGCAGAGGTTGCAATGAGCCAAGGTTGCACCACTGCACTGCAGCCTAGGCCACCGAGTGAGACTCTGTTTTTTTTTTTTTTTTTTTTTTTTGAGACAGAGTCTTGCTCTGTCTCCCAGGCTGGAGTGCAGTGGCGCAGTGTCAGCTCACTGCAAGCTCTGCCTCCCGGGTTCACGCCATTCTCCTGCCTCAGCCTCCCCAGTAACTGGGACTACGGGGGCCTGCTACCATGCCCGGCTAATTTTTTTTGTATTTTTTTTTTTTTTGAGACGGAGTCTCGCTCTGTCACCCAGGCTGGAGTGCAGTGGCCGGATCTCAGCTCACTGCAAGCTCTGCCTCCTGGGTTTACGCCATTCTCCGGCCTCAGCCTCCCGAGTAGCTGGGACTACAGGCGCCCGCCACCTCGCCCGGCTAGTTTTTTGTATTTCTTAATAGAGACGGGGTTTCACCGTGTTAGCCAGGATGGTCTCGATCTCCCAACCTCGTGATCCGCCCGTCTCGGCCTCCCAAAGTGCTGGGATTACAGGCTTGAGCCACCGCGCCCGGCCTTTTTGTATTTTTTTAGTAGAGATGGGATTTCACCGTGTTAGCCAGAATGGTCTTGATCTCCTGACCTCGTGATCCGCCCGCCTCAGCCTCCTGAGCCGCTGGGATTACAGGTGCCTGCCACCCTACCTGGCTAATTTTTGTAGTTTTAGTAGAGATGGGGTTTCACCATCCTGGCCAGGCTGGTCTTCAACTCCTGACCTCGTGATCTACCCTCCTCGGCCTGCCAAAGTGCTGGGATCACAGACATGAGCCACCATGCCCAGCCAAGTTTTGTATTTTTAGTAGAGACAGGGTTTCACCATGTTGGCTAGGCTGGTCTTGAACTCCTGACCTCAGTTGATCTACCCGCCTCGGCCTCCCAAAGTGCTGGAATTACAGGCGTGAGCCATGGATCCAGCTGAGACTCCGTCTTAAAAAAAAAAATCTGGGCTGGGCACAATGACTCACACATGTAATCCCAGCACTTTGGGAGGCCGAGGCGGGCGGATCACAACGTCAAGAGATCGAGACCATCCTGGCCAACATGGCAAAACCCCGTCTTTACTAAAAGAGACTGCCTATGGGATCGTACTTGGCTGTCCTCCACGTAGAAGAAGCTAGACCCAGCACTTTGGAATGCTGAGGCAAGGAGATCACCTGAGGTCAGGAATTCGAGACCAGCCTGACCAAAATGGTGAAACCCTGTCTTACTAAAAATACAAAAATTAGCTGAGCATCGTGGTGCACACCTGTAGTCCCAGCTACTTGGGAGGCTGAGGCAGGAGAGTCACTTGAACCTGGGAGGCGGAGGTTGCAGTGAGCTGAGATCGTGCCATTGCACTCCAGCCTGGAGACAGAGCGAGACTCCGTCTCAAACATAAAAATCTGTCATACTTATGACCTTACATAAATGAAAAATGAGAGAAAAATAGCCACTTGATTTCTTTTTGGCTCTTCTCCTCCTAAAATCCCTAAATGCTTCATAGTAAATGCCTCATTCGTTCTCACTACATTGTGTTAGGTAGGTTGATAAAATTTCATAAAATAGATGAGAAAATTTTATATAAGTTTATTCAGTGCTTGCTAAGCCAATATGTTTTTTTGTAGTTCCCCTAAAATAATGTGGTAATAGGTTAAAAATGATGTAATTTGTAGAAGACGTCCTCCTCTTTTCTGGTGTAAGCTTGGATGGGAGTCATTTATAGTTCTTCACCAAACACAAGAAATTGTGGGGATCAGATTGGGTTTAGTCTTGATGTGGTCTGAGGCAACCAACCAGAGGCATGGTTTATGTCGTCTGGTTTTAGACCTTCTGCCACAGTAATGGTTTCCTAATGTTTCTATTTTGCAATTCTCTAATCAAAAGAAAACCCAGGAAGATGTATCCATATAAATTGACATAAATTATCCAATCTAGGTGTCAGGCCTAGTGGCTGAAGATTTCACTTCAAATGCCAGAAGGATAAAAACATAGACTTTTGGGTACAGACCTTCGTTATTGTACCATTGTTTCGTGTCACCCTTTGCCACTAAGGTCACCTCTGGTTTCTACTTGTTTTTATTCTGTATATGAGTTGATTAAGGCTACAAGCTTTTATAAGGAAGCTGAGCATCAGGTTCTCCATGTGTGATATTCGGTGGCCTTTATCTAATGTGGAGTCCCACAGGACTAAATAGAAGAATGGACAATTTCTTTAACCATGAGATTGTCTAAGGGAAGATCCTTTCAAAACACTTCGGTTATCTTAAAATACTTTCCAGTCAGACTTCTCGTCAGTTATAGTTGATAAGTAAATGGCTCCTTTGTTCAATCAGGACTCTTAATTTCTGAAGGAACTTTATGTTTCAAATTAATTTTAAAGTTACCTGGAAGAAAATTTTTGTATTTAGATGTAGATATAAAATATTCTGTCTTTGCTTTAACCTTTAACTAAATTAAATTTCTTAACCAAAGGAAAGTGCCACGTTGCATTTTTCATTCTAAAACTTCATTGTCTTAAGCCACATTGAGGTATAGTTTGTTAGGTAGTAGAAAAATGGCGTGTACTGAGAAACAGTTGACTGAGTATAAATTTTTTTTTAATTGTGTAATTTTGATTCTCAACATACACTTCATTGTATCCTAGAATAGGAACAAAGTTTATTGTGACACAAACTGGTTGTCAGCCTATTTTTTGAAGAGCTATAAACCTGAGTTTTTGCATACGTCAAGGTATGCATCTTAAGTGCTTGAGCTTGCTCTCATGGGAATATTATTTGTTAGAGTAACCAGTTTTGCAAACTCTAAATCAGTGTCCATTCCGTTAAGCTCTTTAGAGAATTACTCAATAAAATTTAACATTGAAGTGAACACAGTTGAAATATATTGGCTACTGTGGTATGGATTATCTATAAATTTTGGAATAAATGACTTCTATTTTTTTTTTTTTTCCAGAATACTTTGCATTTAAAATTTAGATCTTCTTACATGGAAGAGGTCAAATCCAGTTATAGCAAAACACCTTTACTGCAGAGGCCATATAACCAAAAAGTCCAAAGGCCCAGCCCAGTGGACCATTTACTTCAATGATGTTCAGTACAAAATTTCACTGCCATTAAAGACTTTGGAAAGTCCCTTTTAAGTTGTAACAGGATTTGACTATTAGTGTGGATTTCGATAACCCTTCTTTAGTTCATGTAATAAATGCCCTTTGAAACTGGAAGTATACTGGTTTCTTGCACCCATATAGCTTTCTCTGGGCTTTTATGCAAAAGATTGTATTTTCTGAATGTCTTAATATGTTGCTGTCTTCTTACCTGCCTGGGGTTGCCTTCAGATGTGGTTGAGGACTTGTTTATACAAAAAGTCCTAGAAGACCTTAAGTTAAAATTAGCTCTCCAATTTTCAAGTATTTTCTTTTGGCAGAATAAATTTTGGGTCCTATGAGAGGTAAATAGGTTGGTTGCCTCTCTTGCTATAGCCCATCTATGAGCAGAACAAAAACTTTGTTTTTGAGGGGGATGGAGTTACTTTTTACCTTGTTCCCTAATGGACTATATTTAGGACTTCAGGTTTTAGAAATCTCACAGAATTCTGTAGTTAGAATAGTATCACAGAGATAGTGTTAGGTTTTTCAGGCAACAAAATTGGAGTGTTACCTGTTGCCCATCTGGGTGTGGCTTTGATGAGTTCTATATAAATGACGAGTGTAGCCTAATTTTCTGTCATGTGCTACCTAGCATATACATTTCTGACAGTCAGGTGGATTATCTTGAAATTTTAGACAAACTTTCTGCCTCCTTGGAAAGCTCTACATCTCCTTGTGATTGGAGTGTGGGTTTCAAGATTCCAGAAGGTGGGTGTCTTCATTTTCTATTTTCAATGCACTCTAAAGATGACCTGCTTACAGGTTCTCTGAGGCAGACCTCAGTTGCTCTTATGATATGTAACTTTGCTTTGAAAAGGAGTAAACAATTACATATCCAAATACAGAATTGTCAAAATGTTTAATCATTAAGCCACTACAAATTGACATTTTAGTGAAATAAATTGATTTTGAAATGTTTTTCAGTTTATATTGAAATATCTGAAGGCACCTCTAAAATTTGGGTGATGACATAGGTATAGATTAAAAGATTTAATTATGAATGGGTAGTATACTGTGAAGACTACAGAAGTGAACAGAAAGATATGACTGGTTGTTTTGGTTTTTAGTTTGAGATTTTAAAAAGATCTGTGAAGGTCAAGTTGATCATTGGTTTTGATTGCATCCCACAGGCTTCTATAAACTGGCTTAAAAATGGCATACTCCATTTTGTGGTATATTCATTGTAACTTCAGGAAGTATTGAAATGGTCATATTCAAGTCTAGGAATGTCAAAATGTATTTTAATGCATTAGTTCTTTTTCTTTTTGTTTTTGGAGACAGTTTTGCTCTGTTGCCCAGGCTGGAGTACAGTGGTGTGATACCGGTTTGCTCCAACCTCTGCCTCCCAGGTTCAAGCAATTCTCCTGCCTCAGCCTACGCAGTAGCTGGGACTACAGGCCTATGCCACCACGACCCGCTACTTTTTGCATTTTTTTAGTAGAGATGGGGTTTCACCATGTTGACCAGGCTGGTCTTGAACTCCTGACCTCAGGTGATCTCTACCTCAACCTCCCAAAGTGTTGAGATTACAGGTGTGAGCCACTGCACTTGGGTTTTTTTTGTTTTTTTGTTTTTTCAAATGGAGTTTTGCTCTTTTTTGCCCAGGCTGGAGTGCAGTGGCGTGGTCTCAGCTCACTGCAACTTCCATCTCCTGGGTTCAAGCGATTCTCCTGCCTCAGCCTTCCAAGTAGCTGTGATTACCAGCATGTACCACCAGGCCCGGCTAATTTTTATATTTTTGGTTGAGAGGGGATTTCACCATGTTGGCTGGGCTGGTCTCAAACTCCTGACCTCAAGTGATCTGTCTGCCTTGGCCTCCCAAAGGGTTGGGATTACAAGCGTGAGCCACTGCACCGGCCTGCATTAATTCTTACTGTCCTTTGTCATTACGATTTTGCCCATGAAAACCAAAATGTTGCTGTCTATGTGACCCTTTGAACGTATTAAATATTTCCATATGTAAATGGGGGCAAAATGGACTTAATGGTAAATTACTATACTTGATGAAAATTTTTATAAATGAACCAGTAGTAGTACTTAAATGTGAACATATTGTATTGTAAGTTTGTTTTATTAATGTATCTTGCGGATTACAGTAATGCTTTTGTTGGCCTTTTATATGACAAACTATATTTAAAGGTTCACATTTTGATTTGTATTGCCAACAAGCCCTTTTCCTTGTTAAAGCTGTAGCTAACTCAGGAGATCATTGCAGTTCCTAGTCGTAGAGGATGGTGTCTTTCAAGTAATGTCTTGTCTGCTGATTTTCAGTAATGTTAATATAAGGCAAAAGGGTTATTGTTTACCATACGTAGCAATTTTTTTTTTTTTTTGGACAGAGTCTTACTCTGTCGCCCAGGCTGGAGTGCAGTGGCAGAATCTTGGCTCATTGCAACCTCCGCCTCCCGGGTTCGAGCAGTTCTCCTGCCTTAGCCTCCCAGTTCTCCTGCCTTAGCCTCCTTAGTAGCTGGGACTCAGGCGCACGGTACCATGCCTGGCTAATTTTTATATTTTTGTTAGGGACAGAGTTTCACCACATTGGCCAGGCTGGTCTTCAGCTCCTGACCTTGTGATCCACCTGCCTTGGCCTACCAGGGTGCTGGGATTACAGATTTTTTTTTTTTTTTTTTTTTTAAGTGTAATTATGTAGCATTGTATCATAGTAAAAGTAGCCAAAAAAATTTATGAAAGGATAAAAATATGATTCTGACCATAAAAGGTAGTATATTATGGTGGGTTCTTAAGCAAGCATGATAATGGCGAATTTGTTACTTCTCAGGAGGAAAAAAAGCAAGAGCAGAAGTCGTAGTCATGAACGAAAGAGAAGCAAAAGTAAGGAACGGAAGCGAAGTAGAGATAGAGAAAGGAAAAAGAGTAAAAGCCGTGAAAGAAAGCGAAGTAGAAGCAAAGAGAGGCGACGGAGCCGCTCAAGAAGTCGAGATCGAAGATTTAGAGGCCGCTACAGAAGTCCTTAGTATGTAACTATAGTTACGATTTTGGTTTGAGGGTTATTCTCTGGGTATTCATATAGCAATTAACTTCAGTGATTTGAATTGTGAAATTTTTTTTAATGATTGGTTAAAAAGTATTGAATTAAGGATATTGGCATTGAATGCTAGTAAAGTGAAAAATACAGTGCATAGACAAGTAAAAATTTGCTTTTACTAGTCATACCAATTATTTTCTGTTAAACTATCAAAGTTTCTAAATTGTATGCCAATCAGCGCAAACTGGATAAAAGCACTAGAGTGCTTGAAAAGGATGACATTGTAGTGCCCAAATACTTGAGAAAGCTTAACAGTGTCTGGGCTGTTACAGTATTTGCTAAATACATATTTACTTAAAATTGTAGAGTTCTGATGAATACAAAGTTACACATGTATAGTTAACAGTAAGTAAAAAATCTTGTCACTGTGGCTGTTTTTAGCTGAAATGTCAGGCCAGTTGTGAATTTGTTGTGTATGCTCCTTGATAAAGATTCTTTTTTGGGCTCATCTGTATTTAAGGTTTGTTAATAGTAAAAGGTATTCTAAATTAAAAATGTTTTGAAGATTAGGTCACTAGAAATTTGGATGTGGATATTTAAAGTTGGAAATAAATTTATTACGGTTATTAAATATATTAATCACCTACAATTCTAAGGATTGAATAGCAATCTTTAATGCTTTGTGAGGTTAATTCATCTTAATAAACACACTGCTGTAAACTCTGGGATATATTAAAAATAACCCTTCTAACTTTAAGATTTGAATGGTTAAGGATGGAATTCAAAAACAGACAGACTTGAATCACTTGGGCAAGGTACTTAACCCCCTAAGCTAAGCATTTGTTTTCTAACGTTTTAAGGAGATAACAAGTTTCAGATAAGCTATTAATGAGTAATGAATGAGAAGAAAATGAAAGTGCTCAGAGGACTTAATGGATTCATGAAATGTTTTGGCATTACATGAATTCTGATTCTGGCTCTTTTATCTTTAAAATAAAAAGAATTAAACTGCATGATGCTGGATTCCTCTAAGCTGCTTATTTCATTAACTTTTTAATAGCCGAAAATGGGACCACAATGCTATTTTAATTCTGAATGCTGTGCAGCATTAGGAAATTCTCTGCTTTTGTCCCGTTTATCAAGATTCTGAGCATTCTTAAAATGGGATTATGTTAAATCTTTTTACCTGGATGAACTAAATGAGGGAAAAGGAATTAGCTTAATTCCTTTGGAGTGATGAATACTTTGTTTGCTGGGATCCTGGCCTAACTTTAATAGAAAATTACTTAGTTCTTATGTTGGGTTTGAGGCTGTAACTGAGAATATTTTATAATTAAAGGGGAAAGAAAATAGCTTATAACTAATTACTTGAGAACTTTAATACATCCAGTAAATGATTCTCAGTCATCACCATTAGTCTGAATTGCAAAGGACCAATTTAATATAAAGTGTTTTATTTGGAAATACTTGCATGTTGTAGGTAGGCATAGTGTTCATGAAAACTAATTCAAATGTGTGGATCACAGGCCACTACATATTTATTTATTTCGCTGTTCTTCTGGAATAAGATAGCAGGATGAGCACTAAGGGACAACTGGCTAGTCCCTTTAAGTTAGCCTGGTCTTTAAAGAGTCACAAAAACTGTTATTACAGAATAATTACCTTTGTGATCTTTTTGAAAACACTCTGTTAGTCATGACAAGTCCTCAAAATTTTTCAATAGAATTCGTAAATTACCTTCAGATCTTCACGATGGAATATTTTGCAACAAGCAACTGAAGTATAGTGTGTTAAATGGTGTCATGCTGTCTAAGAGTTACTGGTGAATGGGAGAATACCTAGGTTGCGTGACTAAAGAATTCACTTTAGTTTTTAAAAGCCTTTCAAAAAGAAGACTTGTATGAAAATTGTGTATATACATGTACACACATACATTCCCAGGAGAGGATACACACCAAATTGTTAACCATAGTTACTGCTGGTGTGAGGAAAGTTCAGAGGGATTTATTTTTTATATGTGTGTGTGTTTTTTGTTTTTTTTAAATTCTCAAGACTGTATATATATATATATATATATATATAGCTTACAAAGATATCTATAGTCTGAGAATGGGTGTGTTCATTTTCAGAATCTAAAAATTTTGAGGCTGTAACCTTTGGTCTTGGCACCTCTCAGTGGTCCAGGATGGATAAATACAAGGGCAGCTTGCCTGGGATAAAGTTAAGAGACATCTAAGTATTTTTGTTTCCTCTTCATAACTGAGGTGGAAAAGCAGCAGCCTAACCAATGTTAGTCTTGCTGGAGAGCGCATGAATGCGATCTTAGCAAGACCCTAAACCTGTAACTAGTGTAATTTTGTGTTTCCTTTTTAGCTCCGGACCAAAATTTAACAGTGCCATCCGAGGAAAGATTGGGTTGCCTCATAGCATCAAATTAAGGTTTTTAAACATACTTCTGAATTGTTTAAATTGTTTTTCAAGGAACTAATGTGCTGTACTTGTTTGGATAACTTCTGAAACTTTTTAACTTTGCAGTAGACGACGTTCCCGAAGCAAAAGTCCATTCAGAAAAGACAAGAGCCCTGTGAGGTAGTTTTCTTCTTTAAAGCCTTTAGCTCTTAAAAAGCTTTTGCAGCTTATGGTACTGTTAACTTTGATGATATTTAGTAATTTGGACCATATTAAATCTTGCTTTTGCTTCCTTTTACAGTTCTAGTACTTTAAAGTCAAGTGAATTTCTACTGAGTTTTCAGTAGTTTTCACTTTAATTTCATATAATTAAAAAGAAGCAAAAGTTATTTATTTATTTATTTATTTATTTATTTATTTATTTATTTATTTTGAGACAAGAGTCTCACTCAGTCACCCAGACTGGAGTGCAGTAGTGCAATCTTGGCTTACGGCAACCTCTGCCTCCTGGGTTCAAGTGATTCTCCTGCCTCAGCCTACCAAGTGTACCTGGGATTATACAGGCATGTGCCACCATGCCCGGCAAATTTTTGTGTTTTTAGTAGAGACAGGGTTTCACCATGTTGGTCAGGCTAGTGTTGAACGCCTGACCTCATGATCTGCCTGCCTCAGCCTCCCAAAGTGCTGGGATTACAAGTAGGAGCCACCATGTCCAACCTAAAGTTATTTTAATGTGATCTTATTTTCCTATTTTAATTAAAATAAGCTTTTTTTGCATTTCTTATTTTTAATGTGGATATTTATGGGATATTTATGGGATACAGTTATGTTTTGATTGGGATATTTATGGGATACAGTTATGTTTTGATACATGTATGCAGTGTAATGATCAAATCTGGGTAATTAGCATATTCGTGTCATACATTTCTTTGTGTTGGCAACGTAGCAGTTACAGAAAACTACACTTATTTATCTTTGGTATTAATAAATAATAAGTTATTTGAAATACCTCATGTGGAGAAGTAGTTGTAACACTAAGTTTTACTGTTTGGCTGTCCTGAGGAAAACTGTTTCATCTCTAAAGTCTTAGTGATTTGAATTGTTACTCCTAGGTTCTTAAATGTTTACATGGATTATTTTACTCTTTAAAAATAAGAATTGTAGGCTGAGCATGGTGGCTCACGCCTGTAATCCCAGCCCTTGGGGAGGCTGAGGTGGGTGGATCACACGGGGTCAGGAGATCGAGACCAGTCTGGCCAACATGGTGAAATCCTGTCTCTACTAAAAATACAAAATTTAGCTGGGCATGGTGGTGCACACCTGTAGTCCCAGCTACTTGGGATGCTGAAGCGAGAGAATCACTTGAACCTGGGAGGTGAAGGTGCAGTGAACTGAGATCGCGCCACTGCACTCTAGCCTGGTGACAGAGCGAGACTTGTATTTGTTCAGTCTACCATTTTGGTTCAAGGAATATTTTGTCAGGTGGTAGCATTGTGGTTATTTGTTTGTTCTTTTTTGAGACGCCTGGCCCTAAAAAGCTTTTGCTTTTTTTTTTTTGAGGCGGGATTTCACTTTGTCACCCAGGCTAGAGTGCAGTGACGAAATCATGGCTCACTGCAGTTTCTAACGGCCGGTCATAAGCTATCCCACCCAACTTAGCCCTCCGAGTAGCTGGGACTATACAGGTGCAGCCACCATGCCCTGCTAATTTTCCTATTTTTTTTTTTTTTTTTTTAAGAGACAAGGTTTTGCCATGTTGTTCAGTTTGGTCTGAAATCCAGGGCCAAGCAATCTGCACACTACTCCCGGCCTTAAAAGCTTTGTGCCTGGCGTGGTGGCTCACACCTATAGCAATAAGGTCAGGATATCGAAACCAGCCTGACGAACATGGTGAAACCCCATCTCTACTAAAAGTACAAAAATTAGCCAGATGTGGTGGTGCGTGCCTGTAATCCCAGTTACTCGGGAGGAGAGGCAGGAGAATTGCTTGAATCCAGGAGCTGGAGGTTGCAATGAGCCAAGATCACACCACTACACTCCAGCCTGGGTGACAGAGTGAGACTGCGTCTCAAAAAGCTTTTGTGACAGATCTTACAGGTGGAGTGACCACCCCTCATACTCCATACATCCTGAGAGTGTCCAAAAAATGGAAAAGAGCATGTTGAGGCTTACATCTTAAAGGATTGACTTAAAATATTAATTGATATTTTGCAACAGAGATGATGTTAATAGACACTGTATCTGAATTTGTAAAGTAGAATTCTTAGAATCATTGAGGGTTTCACTTCGTTTGCCATTTGTGATTGTCAAACTTAATTTCACTTTACAATTACATGGTTTTGTTGTAAATAATCATCCATTACACTGATTTTGGATCAGTCTGGCATTTGTGATTGGTCTGGTGATATGTTTTATGACTGTGGTTAAACTGTCAGGCTTCTGGTTGACCCTTGCTTTAGAAAAATTACCCCTTTTGGGCCAGGCGTGGTGGCTGCAGCCTGCAATCCCAGTACTTTGGGAGGCTGAGGTGGGCGGATCATCAAGGTCAGGAGATCGAGACCATCCTAGCTAACACATTGAAATCCTATCTCTACTAAAAATACAGAAGATTAGCCAGGCTTGGTGGCACATGCCTGTAGTGCCAGCTACTTGGGAGTCTGAGGCAGGAGAATTGCTCGAACCCTGGAGGTAGAGGTTGCAGTTAGCCGAGATTGCGCCACTGCACTCCAGCCTGGGCGACAGTGAGACTCCATTTCAAAAAGAAAAAAAGAAAAGAAAAATTTTACCCTTAGTGAGATTGTAAGGCCAGTAGACTTCTGTACTAATTCCATGTAAGATGTGATTACAAGAAACAGTAAACTTTATTCTTTAGAAGGATTTGAGTTACATTGAGTAGCTTTATGGACGTTTTTGGTCAATAGATCTTACTGCAAATGGGCTTGGGCTGACTGGGTGCGGTGCCTCACGCCTGTAATCCCAGTACTTTGGGAGGCTGAGGTGGGCAGATCACCTGAGGTCAGAAGTTTGAAACCAGCCTGGCCAACATGGTGTCTTCATCTGGAAAAAATAAAAGAAAGGAAAATGTTCTTGGGTATATGACAAACTAGTTTCATAGCCTATTCTGTTTTTTTTTTTTTTTTTTGAGACGGAGTCTTGCACTGTTGCCCAGGCTGGGGTGCAGTGGTTGGATCTCAGCTCACTGCAAGCTCCGCCTCCCGGGTTTACACCATTCTCCTGCCTCAGCCTCCCGAGTAGCTGGGACTCCAGGCGCCCGCCACCTCACCCGGCTAGTTTTTTGTATTTTTTTAGTAGAGACGGGGTTTCACCCTGTTAGCCAGGATGATCTCGATCTCCTGACCTCATGATCCGCCCGTCTCGGCCTCCCAAAGTGCTGGGATTACAGGCTTGAGCCGCTGCGCCCGGCCAGCTTATTCTGTTTGCTGAACATGTTTGAGAATTATTTTAGACCAGGCGTGGTGGCTCACACCTGTTATCCCACCACTTTGGGAGGCCAAGGCAGGTGGATAATCTGAGGTCAGGAGTTCGAGATCAGCCTAGCAAACGTGGTGAAACCCTGTCTCTATGGGGGTGTTTAGGACAACAGGATTGCTTGAGCTCAGTAGTTCAAGATCAACCTGTGCAACATAGACCTGATTTCTAAAGATGAAAATATTGGTGTGGAGTTGGGAAAGGAGTTGAGGGTACAGTGTATACTGCTCAGGTGACAGGTACACTCAGAATTTACCACTAAAGAACTCATCTATGTAACCAAAAACCACCTGAAAAACTGTTGAACTATATGAAGAAATAAAAAAGACAAAAATTATTTTAAAATCTGTTACGAAGTTAATTTTATATTTTTTACTTCTATTAGGGAACCTATTGATAATTTAACTCCTGAGGAAAGAGATGCAAGGACAGTCTTCTGTATGCAGCTGGCGGCAAGAATTCGACCAAGGGATTTGGAAGAGTTTTTCTCTACAGTAGGAAAGGTAATCTTAACCTGTTTAGGGAGGTCAAGTAGGTAGAAATTGCAAGAGAAAACATCTAAACATCAAATATTTCATTTGATTTAGTACCAGTATTTGTTTGTGGTAATGTTTCCACAAACAAATTTTGCATCTTATAGTATTGGAGTTGATAAATGTTACTACAAATTGGTTCAAAGATAGGATATAGGAATTGTCCCACAGATTTACTTTTTCAATTAATTTTTTTTTTTTTTTGAGACGGAGTCTTGCTTTGTCGCCCAGGCTGGAGTGCAGTGGCACCATCTCGGCTCACTGCAAGCTCCGCCTCCTGGGTTCACACCATTCTCCTGCCTCAGCCTCCGAGTAGCTGGGACTACAGGCACGCACCGCCACGCCCAGCTAATTTTTTGTATTTTTAGTAGAGACGGGGTTTCACTGTGTTAGCCAGGATGGTCTCGATCTCCTGACCTCGTGATCCGCCCGCCTCGGCCTCCCAAAGTGCTGGGATTACAGGCGTGAGCCACCGCGCCTGGCCTCAATTAAATTTTTAAAAATGCCTTCATCCTTCAACATTAATGTCTCCTTGAAATATATCTACATGGCTTACAGTGGATGGTTGCACAAACAGAAGTGTGTTTTCTTCGTAGGTTCGAGATGTGAGAATGATATCTGACAGAAATTCAAGACGTTCCAAAGGAATTGCTTATGTGGAGTTCGTTGATGTTAGCTCAGTGCCTCTAGCAATAGGATTAACTGGCCAACGAGTTTTAGGAGTGCCAATCATAGTACAGGCATCACAGGTAATTTTTTTCTTGGTTAAGAGTTTGATTATTGATGGTGTTTAAAGCCTCTTGTTGCATGGCATACTGCTGTTGTGTTCTGTGACTGCTACTCATTACGTTGAGTCAGATGTTCTCAGGACCTTTTTTTTAACTTTGCCTTCATTAACATTGATATAGTTTTCTCAAGACTGTCATCCTATCTTTTCTCCTTGTGCTTGAAATGTGATGATTTTGCCTTTTGTTTTGTTTTGTTTTTGAGATGGAGTCTCTATCACCAGGCTGGAGTGCAATGGCATGATCTTGGCTCACTGCAGCCTCCACCTCTCAGGTTCAAGTGATTCTCCTGCCTCAGCCTCCTGAGTAGCTGGGATTACAGGAGCCTGACACCACACTCAACTACTTTTTATATTTTTGGTAGAGATGGGGTTTCATCATGTCGGCCAGGCTAGTCTTGAACTCCTGACCTCAGGTGATCCTCCTACCTCAGCCTTCCAAAGTGCTGAGATTACAGTCGTGAACCACCACACCCGGCCTTGTTTTTGAGATAAGGTCTCACTCTGTTGCCAGGGCTGGAGTGCAGTGAGATAATCACAGCTCACTGTAGCCTTGACCTGCTGTGCTCAAGCAGTCTTTTCTCCCCAGTTTCCTGAGTAGCTAGGACTACAGGTGCATGCCACCACTCCCAGCTAATTTTTAAATTTTTTGAAGAAACAGGGTCTTGCCATGTTGCTCAGGCTGGTTTCAAACTTTTGGGCTCAAGTGATCCTCTGGCCTGGGCCTCCTGAAGTGTTTGGATCATTTGAACCACACTGCACTTTGACAGCATTTCATATTTTACTTTTTTGTCCGGGCGCGATGGCTCACGCCTGTAATCCCAGCACTTTGGGAGGTTGAGGTCAGCGGATCACCTGAGGTCAGGAGTTCGAGACCAGCCTGGCCAACATGGTGAAACCTTGTCTCTACTAAAATAAAAAAATTAGCTGGGCATGGTGGCAGGCGCCTATAATCCCAGCTTCTTGGAACGCTGAGGCAGGAGAATTGCTTGAACCTAGGAGGCAGAGGTTGCAGTGAGCCGAGATCACGCCATTGCACCGCAGCCTGGGCGACAAGAACAAGACTCTGTCTCAAAAAAAAGAAAAAAGAAAAAAAAATTACTCAAATTATTTCCTATGTTGGAAGACAAACTTAGTAGCTGGGTGTGGATTGGCTGGACCCAGGGCTGAGAAGTAGCATATTAGATGAAGTTTTTAATATGCTCTATAACAAGTTGTTACCTGTTGTAGAGCAGTACTACCCAATGTACTCTAGTTTGTTACAAGAGAAGCCTGTGTTAGAATGCAAATGGACAACTTTTTTTTTTTTTTGAGATCTTGGTTATGGAGGGATGACAGCTGACTCAAAATGTTGGCTTGGTGATACAGTTTACGTTATGGCATATGCCCCTTATTTTATCACAAACAACTGTACGCTTGGTTATACCAATCTCAAGAGTATTTTAACGAATATTGATTGTGTCTAACAATTCCAGGAAGCATTCTTCTCTGTATTTGGTATGTGTGATATCAGAATGCATCTTAAGATTGTTGTCAGAATGTAGGTTCATGATTCATTTTAGTTGTTAAATGAATCATGAACTGGCATATGCCCTGAAAACATTCTAAAATAAGCAGGGTGTGATGGGGTGTACTGGTAGTCCCTGGCAGTCTCTAGTGGCTGAGAAGGAAGGATGATCACTTAAGTTTAGGAGTTCAAGACCAGCCTGGGAAACATAGTGTGAGACTCTTGTCTCAAAAAAAAAAAACTCTAAATAAAATTATTTTCTTTTTTTTTTTTTTTTTTTTTTTTGAGACGGAGTCTCGCGCTGTGTCACCCAGGCTGGAGTGCAGTGGCGCGATCTCGGCTCACTGCAAGCTCCGCCTCCCAGGTTCAGGCCATTCTCCTGCCTCAGCCTCCGAGTAGCTGGGACTACAGGCGCCCGCCACCACGCCCGGCTAGTTTTTTGTATTTTTAGTAGAGACGGGGTTTCACCATGTTAGCCAGGATGGTCTCGATCTCCTGACCTCGTGATCCGCCCGCCTCGGCCTCCCAAAGTGCTGGGATTACAGGCTTGAGCCACCGCGCCCGGCCAATAAAATTATTTTCATTGTGGTTTTATACACACACATTTGGCGTTTCAACCATTTTTTTTAACCATTTTTAAAGTGTACAGTTCAGTGCTATTAATTACATTTATAATGATGGAGTAATCATCCCCACTAATCATTTCCACAAGTATTCATTGTCTCATACAGAAACTGGGGGGGAGGGATTGCATTGGGAGTTATACCTGATGTAAATGACGAGTTGATGGGTGCTGACGAGTTGATGGGTGCAGCACACCAACATGGCACAAGAATACATATGTAACAAACTTGCACGTTATGCACATGTACCCTAGAACTTAAAGTATAATAATAATTAAAAAAAAAAGAAACTGTACTCTGAGATGGACTCTCGCTCAGTTGCCCAGGCTGGAGTGCAGTGGTGCAGTCTCGGCTCACTGCAAGCTCTGCCTCCTGGGTTCATGCCATTCTCCTGCCTCAGCCTACCAAGTAGCTGGGACTATAGGCGCCCGCTACCGTGCCTGGCTAATTTTTTGTATGTTTAGTGGCGGGGTTTCACCATGTTAGCCAGGATGGTCTCAATCTCCTAACTTTGTGATCTGCCCACCTCGACCTCCCAAAGTGCTGGGATTACAGGCATGAGCCACTGTGCCCAGCCAGAAACTGTACTCTTGAAGGTGTAACCCCCTAATTTCCTGCAGGCCCTTGGTAAAATGTAATCTACTTCCTCTCTATGAATTTTGCGTATCCTAGATGCCTCCTATTAAGTTGATCCTTGTGTAGGGTGGTATTTTTATCACTCTAAACTTTGACATTAGTTATGCAAATGGAAGGCGTGTGTCTTTAAACTGCTGTGTATTAGCTCTGTGACATGCATTTTTGTCTTCTAGGCAGAGAAAAACAGAGCTGCAGCAATGGCAAACAATTTACAAAAGGGAAGTGCTGGACCTATGAGGCTTTATGTGGGCTCATTACACTTCAACATAACTGAAGATATGCTTCGTGGGATCTTTGAGCCTTTTGGAAGGGTAAGTCCACAGTCTTCAATGAATCTTCAGTAGGTTGTTGATCTGAGTATAACTACATACTTTCTTTTTTTTTTTTTTTTTTTTTTTTTTTTTGAGACTGAGTCTGGCTCTGTCGCCCAGGCTGGAGTGCAGTGGCCGGATCTCAGCTCACTGCAAGCTCCGCCTCCCGGGTTCACGCCATTCTCCTGCCTCAGCCTCCCGAGTAGCTGGGACCACAGGCGCCCGCCACTTCGCCCGGCTAGTTTTTGTATTTTTTAGTAGAGACGGGGTTTCACCGTGTTAGCCAGGATGGTCTCGATCTCCTGACCTCGTGATCCGCCCGTCTCGGCCTCCCAAAGTGCTGGGATTACAGGCTTGAGCCACCGCGCTCGGCAACTACATACTTTCTGTATGTCCTTCTTGTGTCTGGCATTGTGGTCTTGAGCTCAGTTCAGAGCAGCTTGGATTTTGTTCTGGAGGACTTGTCTGTGCTATATACCTAAACCAAGAGTGTCTAACTAGTTTTGTGTTAAGGAGATACAGTTTCCAAGACTGTTCTGTCACTGTGAGCAATGAACCTTTTCCACTCAGTAATTTTAGCAAAAGGCATAAATTTAAAAGGAGCTAGATAGAACAAATAAAATATAACTTTTAAAAATGGATTCGGCCGGGCGCGGTGGCTCAAGCCTGTATTCCCAGCACTTTGGGAGGCCGAGACGGGCGGATCACGAGGTCAGGAGATCGAGACCATCCTGGCTAACACGGTGAAAGCCCGTCTCTACTAAAAATTACAAAAAACTAGCCGGGCGAGGTGGCGGGCGCCTGTAGTCCCAGCTACTCGGGAGGCTGAGGCAGGAGAATGGCGTGAACCTGGGAGGCGGAGCTTGCAGTGAGCTGAGATCCGGCCACTGCACTCCAGCCTGGGTGACAGAGCGAGACTCCGCCTCAAAAAAAAAAAAAAAATGGATTCACCGGCCGGGTGCAGTGGCTTACACCTGTAATCCCATCTATTTGGGAGGCCGAGGCAGGTGGATTGCTTGAGGTCAGGAGTTTGAGACCAGCTTGGCCAGTGTGGTGAAACCTTGTCTATACTAAAAATACAAAAAGAAAGAAAAGAAAAAGAATAATCATAGATATTTGAGAAATCTACGTACCATATAAAAATGAACATCAGGGCCTGGCGCGGTGGCTCACGTCTGTAATCCCAGCACTTTGGGAGACCGAGGCGGGTGGATCAAGAGGTCAGGAGATCGAGACCATCCTGGCGAACACAGTGAAACCCCATCTCTACTAAAAAAAATACAAAAAAATTAGCCAGGCGTGGTGGTGGGCGCCTGTAGTACCAGCTGCTCAGGAGGCTGAGGCAGGAGAATGGCGTGAGCCTGAGAGGCAGAGGTTGCAGTGAGTCGAGATCGCGCCACTGCACTCCAGCCTGGGTGACAGAGCGAGACTCCATCTCAAAAAAAAAAAAAAAAAAAATCAGGGAACAGTTGATACTTAAATTAGTTACTTTAGAGTATGATTTGTCAAACTGTTGCTTAAATTTTGAGATGGGAGTTTCACTCCTTTCCCCTAGACTGGAGTGCAATGGCGCAATCTCGGCTCACTGCAACCTCTGCCTCCCGGGTTCAATTGATTCTCCTGCCTCAGCCTCCTGAGTAGCTGGGATTACAGGCTCTGACCACCACACCCAGCTAATTTTTGGTATTTTTAGTAGAGACTGGGTTTCTCCATGTTGGTCAGGTTGGTCTCGAACTCCTGACCTTAGGTGATCTACCCGCCTCGGTCTCCTGAAGTGTTGTGATTACAGGCGTGAGCCGCTGCGCCCAGACCCATTTTAGGTTGTCAGTGCCATATGGACTTGTTGCAAGTACTCAACTCTCCTCCAAACAGCTGTAAGCTGTTAAGAAAATGAGTATGGGCAGGGCACAGTGACTCATGCCTGTGATCCCAGCACTTTGGGGGGCTGAGTTGGGTGGATCACTTGAGGTCAGGAATTCGAGACCAGCCTGGGCAACATGGTGAAACCTGGTCTCTGCTAAAAATGCAAAAATTAGCCGGGCTTGGTGGCATATGCCTGTAGTTCCATGTTACTACTCTGGAGGCTCAGACAGGAGAAACATTTATAAAACAAGTCAAGCCGGAGTTGGTCCATAGGGTATATGTAGTTTGCTTACCTTTGCCCTAGAACAATTAGTCTGTATTAAGTGCCCAACTCCATTAAACATTAAACATTATGTAGAAACTTTAATAAGAAGCCCTTTTTAAAGGTTTAATTTTTTGGAGTCTGAGTCTTCCGCTGTCACCCAGGCTGGAGTGCAGTAGCACACTCTTGGTTCACTGCAGCCTCTGCCTCCCAGGTTCTAGTGATTCTTGTACAGCTTCCCTAGCAGCTGGAATTATAGGTGCATGCCACCACACCTGGCTTTTTTTTTTTTTTTTTTTTTTTTTTTTGAGACGGAGTATCACTTTTGTTTCCCAGGCTGGAGTGCAATGGCGTGACCTCAGCTCTCTGCAACTCTCGTCTCCCGGGTTCAAGCGATTCTCCTGCCTCAGCCTCCCAAGTAGCTGGGATTACAGACATTCGCCTCCACGCCCTGCTCATTTTGTATTTTTAATAGAGACAGGGTTTCTCCATGTTGGTCAGGCTGGTCTCAACTCCTGGCCTCTGGTGATTCGCCCTCCTCAGCCTCCTGAAATGGTGGGATTACAGGCGTGAGCCACTGAGCCCGACCTTATTTTTTGTGTTTTAGTAGAGACGGGGTTTCACTGTGGTGCCCAGGCTGGTCTTGAACTCCTGAGCTCAGGCAGTCTGCCTACATCAGCCTCCCAAAGTGCTGGGATTACAGGTGTGAGCCAGCAAGCCCAGTCTAAATGTTTATATTGTTTATTTTTTGCTGACTAATGCTCCTAGAATATCTTATCCGTATCATAGCCTCACTTCATACACGACTACCCCTTTTCTAGAGGCAACCCTTATCTGTTTTTTTTTTAAACATCCTTCCATAGACATTCTGTGGCTTAGCAAATACTAGCAAATAAACTTTGCTTCTTTTTTTTTTATAATTTTGGTAAAATATACTTAACATTAAAAGGTCCTTCCTTATTTGAGACAGAGTCTCCGTCTGTGACTCTGACTGGAGTGCAACAGCATAATGCAAGCTCACTGTGTAGCGTCCACCTCCTCAACATGCGATCCTCCTGTCTCCCAGAGTGCTGGGATTATAGACCTGAGCCAACCCACCTGGCTGGATGCTCTGTTTTAATTTTTCACTCCTTTTTTTTTTAATGGACAGCTTAATCGGGAGGTTGTGTTACAATTCACTGATTGAAAGTAAACTTAATGGTTTTTAGTTAGTACCGTTCACAGAATTGTGCAGTTAACGCCCAGTTCATTGTATATCGCCAAATTCATTGGAATAACTTTTAGTTACTCCATTTTTACAATTCTGCCTGATATAATTGGAAATTACTACTTGGTGTTATTAGCATAGTGGGAAGGAAACATCGATTTTGTTTCTACCTTCTAATGGTAATTTACAATGGATTTCTGGTTTTCATGGTTTAGTATTGATGTAAAAGATAATCTTAGTTTAAAATCATGCCGGGCGCGGTGGCTCAAGCCTGTAATCCCAGCACTTTGGGAGGCCGAGACAGGCGGATCACAAGGTCAGGAGATCGAGACCATCCTGGCTAACACGGTGAAACCCCGTCTCTACTAAAAAATACAAAAAACTAGCCGGGTGAGGTGGCGGGCGCCTATAGTCCCAGCTACTCGGGAGGCTGAGGCAGGAGAATGGCATAAACCCAGGAGGCAGAGCTTGCAGTGAGCTGAGATCCGGCCACTGCACTCCAGCCTGGGCCACAAAGCGAGACTCCGTCTCAAAAAAATAAATAAATAAAATAAAATAAAATCATGGTTTTTTTTCCTACTCCCTCTGCTCCCCAATGCATAATTTCTTGCTTGGGAAGTTTCTAGAGTTTGTTTTTTTTGAGACCAAGTCTCACTCTGTTGCCCAATCTGGAGTACAGTGGCATGCTCTGGGCTTGTTGCAGCCTCTGCCTCTCGGGTTCAAGCGATTCTCCTGCTTCAGCATTCTGAGTAGCTGGGCGTACAGGCATGCGCCACTAAGCCCAGACAATTTTTGTATTTTTGTTGGAGACCTGATTTCGCCATGTTGGTGGAGACATGTTTCACCTGGTCCCAAACTCCTGACCTCAGGTGATTCGCCTCCTTCAGCCTCCCAAAATGCTGGGATTACAGGTGCCAGCCACCATGCTCAGCCTAATTTTTTTCATTTTATAAATATAAAATTATAGTTTCTAGACTTCAAAAAGACTTCTTGGTGATGAGGTTTTGTGATGAGGATGAGGAGACTGGTAGATTTTTAAAACCATGTTTCAGGGAATAAAGTAGTTTTGTACTCTGCTTTTGAGTTAAATAGTAATTGTGCTTTTCAATTATAGATTGAAAGTATCCAGCTGATGATGGACAGTGAAACTGGTCGATCCAAGGGATATGGATTTATTACAGTAAGTATTTACCATAATTACATTACTTAGGTTTTTTTTTCTTTTAACTGTATTTACTGTGTTGCTCAGATCAGTCTCTAGTTCCTGGCCTTAAGTGATGTCCTACCTTAGCCTTCCAAATTGCTGGGATTTACAGGACTGAGCCTCTGTGTCTGATCAAAAAAATTTTTTTTCACAGCAAAGTTTAATATGCCCTTGTAACAAAAGGCAGGCACAGCTCACACATGAATGTGAAAACCAAATTATCACACTTAGGAACTCCTAAAATTTTTTGATCTAAGTTGCATAGTAAAAGTACAATAAAAGTACAATAATAGTTAATAATGGTGGGGAAGACAGCATGTTTAATATTTTCAAGTGATTTAAATTAGTTTTTGTGGCTGGGCGCGGTGGCTCACACCTGTAATCCCAGCACTTTGGGAGGCCGAGGCGGTTGGATCACCTGAGGTTAGAAGTTCGAGACCAGCATGGCAAAACCCTATCTCTACTAAAAAGTACAAAAAGTAGCCAGACATGGTGATGGGTGCCTGTAATCCCAGCTACTTAGGAGGCTGAGGCAGGAGAGTCACTTGAATCTGGGAGGCGGAAGTTGCAGTGAGCCGAGATCGCACCACTGCACTCCAGCCTGGAGGACAAGAGTGAGACTCCGTCTCAAAAGAAATTTTCGCACAGTGGCTACTTTTTAGTAAGCAGCAGTTACCATTTATTATATAATGAAAGTTTTTTTTTTTGTTTTTTTTTTTTGAGACGGAGTCTCGCTCTGCCGCCCAGGCTGGAGTGCAGTGGCCGGATCTCTGCTCACTGCAAGCTCCGCCTCCCGGGTTCACGCCATTCTCCTGCCTCAGCCTCCCGAGTAGCTGGGACTACAGGCGCCCGCCACCGCGCCCGGCTAGGTTTTTGTATTTTTTAGTAGAGACGGGGTTTCACCATGTTAGCCAGGATGGTCTCGATCTCCTGACCTCGTGATCCGCCCGTCTCGGCCTCCCAAAGTGCTGGGATTACAGGCTTGAGCCACCGCGCCCGGCCAATGAAAGTTTTTAAAACGATGTGTTAGTCCATTGTGTGTTCCTATAAAGTAATACTCAAGACTGGATAATTTATAAAGAAAAATTATAAAGACGGGTCTCACTATGTTGGTTAGGTTGGTGTCAAAACTCCTGGGCTTAAGTGTTCTCCCACTTTAGCCTCTCAAAGTGCTGGAATTATATGCATGAAGCTCTGCTTCTGGCTTTAATTTTTAATTAATTAACTTGTTTTTTCATGAGCTAGAGTCTCGCTTTGTTGCCCAGGCTGTAGTGCAGTTGAGACCAGCCTGGCCAACATGGCGAAACCCCATCTCTACTAAAAATACAAAAATTAGCTGGGCATGGTGGTGCTTGACTGTAATCCCAGCTACTCGTGAGGCAAGGCAGGAGAATTGCTTAAACTCAGGATGTGGAGATTGCAGTGAGCCAAGATTGTGCTATTGTGCTCCAGCGCTCCAGCCTGGGCAACAGAGTAAGACTATGCCTCGAAAGAAAATAAAACTAAAAATAAATAAATATAAAATAATTTAAGAAAATAGGTTTATTACGTCCTGCAGGCCATATAAACATGACACTAAGAGCTGCTCAGATTCTGTGGTGGCCTCAGGAAGCTGTTAATCGTGCTTCACAAAGCCTTTACTTGTGGTTATAGCTTGGAGGAGCAGGTGTGTCACTTGGAGAAAGGGAGGAGGAGAGAGGAAGATGTCCTGTGAAGTAACAGAGCAAGAACCCTTGCCCATTAGCAGGGGGAGTACACCAAGCCATTCATGAGGGATCTGCCTTTTCATACTTTTTGTCAAGTCACACCTTCCACAGTGGGCATCCCATTTCAACATGAGATTTAGAGGGGACAAGGATCCAAACTATATTACTGTGTTCCTATTATCCTTTACTATATCCTATATATACATATATATAGGATGTATATATATGGTCAGCCAGATAGTCATGTAGTTGAATGTTTTATACTTTCATCTTTGATAACCTTTTGAAACATTGTTAACAGTTAAATAAACGAAGGTCTGTTAACAATTCTTTTTTACTTAAGATCCTTTTTTTAATGTACATACCTCACAACCAAGACTAGAATTGTCTTATCAAAAATGATTTTGGGCTGTGTGTGGTGGCTCATGCCTGTAATCCCAGCCCTTTGGGAGGCCAAGGGGGTGGATCACCTGAGGTCAGGAGATTGAGACCATCCTGGCCAACATGGTGCAACCCAGTCTCTACTAAAAATACAAAAAATTAGCTGGGCATGGTGGTGGGTGCCTGTAATCCTAGCAACTAGGGAGGGTGAGGAAGAATTGCCTAAATCCGGGAGGCAGAGGTTGCAGTGTGCTGAGATGGCGCCACTGCCCTCCAGCCTGGGTGACAGAGAAGAATCTTGTCTCAAAAATTTTTTTTAAAAAAGTGTTTTTGGCTAGCCATGGCTGCCCTGTCTTAGTAGGGTTATGAGGTGACGGTTGAAGTAATTGTAAGAAGATTTAAGAAGATATGCCTTTTACTTTTAAAAGCGAACTGTTTTTGTGTATTAACATCTCATTATGAAACTCATACATGATGGTACTTTTTTCAGATGTGTGAGCTCTGTAATCTTTTAAGGTCCTGGAAACAGTGTTTTTTTGTTTTTTTGTTTTTTTGTTTTTGAGACGGAGTATCACTCAGTCGCCCAGGCTGGAGTGCAGTGGCGTGATCTCGGCTCACTGCAAGCTCTGCCTCCTGGGTTCATGCCATTCTCCTGCCTCAGCCTCCCAAGGAGCTGGGACTACAGGCGCCCGCCGCCTTGCCTGGCTAATTTTTTGCATTTTTAGTAGAGACGGAGTTTCACCATGTTAGCCAGGATGGTCTCGATCTCCTGACCTCGTGATCCGCCCGCCTTGGCCTCCCGAAGTGCTGGTATTACAGGCGTGAGCCACCGTGTCCGGCCTGGAAACAGTATTTTTTAAAGTACATTATATATCTCTGTCAGGAAATTAAAAGTGTTGACTTATATCTACATTTCAATAAAATGTAAGCCTGTTCTGTGTTGATAGCGAATCTGTTTAACTTGTCATTGGGCTGTTACCTACCTCAGTGAACTGGTGAAAGGAGAAAATTATGAAACATAGCTCACCAATTTTATTTTTTTATTCTAGTAACTTTAGTGTGGATATTTTCCATCTTTTTTCCTCCAAATAAGCCATTGTGGGTATATGTATAAATCAGAATTTTATATATATGTAATTTACATCAAGTTATGTATTTAATTGCTTATATAAAAGTAGTGTTTTATATGTGAGGATTATATTGACTTTCGTCAGTGGGCACATTTTTACTAGAAAAGTACTAAATTCTACCTCAGGTGTTCTGCCTGCCTCGGCCTCCCAAAGTGCTGAGATTACAGGTGGGAGCCACTGCACCCAGCCAGTTTTCACATTTTCTTTTTTTTTTTGTTTTTTTTTGTTTTTTTTTTTTTTTTTTTTTGAGACGGAGTCTTGCTCTGTCACCCAGGCTGGAGTGCTGTGGCCGGGTCTCAGCTCACTGCAAGCTCCGCCTCCCGGGTTCCCGCCATTCTCCTGCCTCAGCCTCCCGAGTAGCTGGGACTACAGGCTCCCGCCACCTCGCCCGGCTAGTTTTTTGTATTTTTTAGTAGAGACAGGGTTTCACCGTGTTAGCCAGGATGGTCTCGATCTCCTGACCTCGTGATCCGCCCGTCTCGGCCTCCCAAAGTGCTGGGATTACAGGCTTGAGCCACCGCGCCCGGCCAGTTTTCACATTTTCTAACCATGATCCCATGTTCTCAAATATAAAGCTGTCATTACTGGTAATATCTTCTATGTAAACTACCGCATCAACAAGCCTAATTTAATTTGCTTGTGTCGTCTTCATGTGTGTTATGTTTGCTACTTACCAGTTGAAAATTCTACCTTCGTATTCAGGAGTAATTATTGAATATACTAAAAATAAATTTGTATTTTAAAGTACAGTTTATATTTTAAAAACTAAAACACTGTCTCCTGTCCCCGCCTTCCCCATCGTATAGTTTTCTGATTCAGAATGTGCCAAAAAGGCTTTGGAACAACTTAATGGATTTGAACTAGCAGGAAGGCCAATGAAAGTTGGTCATGTTACTGAACGTACTGATGCTTCGAGTGCTAGTTCATTTTTGGACAGTGATGAACTGGAAAGGACTGGAATTGATTTGGGAACAACTGGTCGTCTTCAGTTAATGGCAAGACTTGCAGAGGGTAAGTGTTCCTTGCTACTACGAATGATTTACTGTAGGTATTGTAATGGAAAAGAAAGGTAGCCATGCAAACTAAGAAGTGGAAAAAGATTTTATCTTATTTTGTAGTTGGCGTTATTCTTGGGCACACTGCATGTTATTTTATAGATGATGTGCCTTGTATTAATGTGTGGAAATCTATATTAACGTGTTTTGAACGCCACAGCATAATTTGCAAGACTTCCTTTATGTAGTGTTTACATGTCATACTTAGGATATTACAAGTTTTTCTTTTTGTAATTTCTTATTTTTTTTTTTTTTTTGAGACGGAGTCTCGCTGTGTCGCCCAGGCTGGAGTGCAGTGGCCGGATCTCAGCTCACTGCAAGCTCCGCCTCCCGGGTTTTTACGCCATTCTCCTGCCTCAGCCTCCCGAGTAGCCGGGACTACAGGCGCCCGCCACCTCGCCCGGCTAGTTTTTCGTATTTTTTAGTAGAGACGGGGTTTCACCGTGTTAGCCAGGATGGTCTCGAACTCCTGACCTCGTGATCCGCCCGTCTCGGCCTCCCAAAGTGCTGGGATTACAGGCTTGAGCCACCGCGCCCGGCGTAATTTCTTATTTTTTGATGCAAGGTCTAGCTCTGTTGCCCAATTTGGAGTGCAGTTGTGCGATTCTGGCTCACTGCAACCTCTGCCTCTTTGGCTGAAGTCCTCCCACCCTAACCTCTAAATAGCTGGGACTAACAGTAGTAAACCACCACCACCGTGGCTGGCTAATTTCTGTTTTTTGTTGTTGTTGTTGTTGTTGTTGTTGTGGCTAATTTCTGTTTTTTTTTTTTGTTGTTTTTGTGGTTGGTTGGTTGGTTGGGTTTTTTTTGTTTTTTTTTTTTTTGTTTTTTTTTTTGAGACAGAGTCTCGCTGTGTCGCCCAGGCTGGAGTGCAGTGGCGCGATCTCGGCTCACTGCAAGCTCCGCCTCCCGGATTCATGCCATTCTCCTGCCTCAGCCTCCTGAGTAGCTGGGACTACGGGCACCCGCCACCGCGCCCGGCTAATTTTTTGTATTTTTAGTAGAGACGGGGTTTCACCGTGGTCTCGATCTCCTGACCTTGTGATCCGCCCGTCTCGGCCTCCCAAAGTGCTGGGATTACAGGCGTGAGCCACCGCGCCCGGCCTCGTTGGTTGTTTTTAAGACATGGGGTTTCTGCCGGGTGCAGTGGCTCACAACTGTAATCCCAGCACTTTGCGAGGCCGTGGCAGGTGGATTGCCTGAGGTCAGGAGTTTGAGACCAGCCTGACCAGCATGGAGAAACCCTGTCTCTACTAAAAATACAAAATTAAGTGGGCATGGTGGCGCATGCCTGTAATCTCAGCTACTCAGGAGCCTGAGGCAGGAGAATCACTTGAACCTGGGAGGGGGAGGTTGCAGTGAGCTGGGACTGCGCCATTGCACTCCAGCCTGTGCAACAAGAGTGATAGTCCATCTCAAAAAATATATATATATAGAGAGAGAGATGGAGTTTCACAGTTGTTGCCCAGGTTGATCTCTATCTCTAAGTGAACCACCTCCCTGAGTGCTAGCTAAGATAACAGGCATAAACCACCACACTCGGCCCTCCTTGCAGTTTGTTTTAGTGAAGTGGTCATGATATTAACCATCCAGGAAACTTCGTTTCTCTGCTCTCAACATAGTAAGAACTTTAAGACTATTCTTTTACAGGTACAGGTTTGCAGATTCCACCAGCAGCACAGCAAGCGCTACAGATGAGTGGCTCTTTGGCATTTGGTGCTGTGGCAGGTAGGAATTGAATCTTTTCTAATTTTAAATCATTGTTTTTTCATCTAATTCGAAAATTTTCCAAATTTTTACATTCAAAAGGACTTACTGAGAATTCAATTCATCAAGTACTTATAACCTGTTAGTTTCTAGTCTTCTATTTAAGGAAGTGGAGATGTAGGCTAGAATTAACCATGCATCAAAATGAGCTGTCAGGACAATTTTAAACCCTGCACCCCAGTTTTTAGTTGAAACTCATTGACATAATATATTTTAAATTAGATTAAGTGATATATTTTAAAATATATCACTTTTGTTGAATACTACAAGGTCTATATTGTTTGATCGAAAAAATATTTGTTGTAATATTCGAATTCAGAAAATACCAGAGGCATTTAAAAAAGCTTTACTTAAAACTATTGTAGTAGTAAGAGTGTAAAGACAGTTATTTTTCTTAATAGTACATACAAATTTAAGATCATGAATTGGGAGATGGAGGTTTTGGACACAACAGGAAAAGAAGGGTGAATTGACATTTTTATAATTGTGTAAAAAGGGATTTAGTTTATAAAACACTCATTCCCCCGCGCGCCTCTTCCCACCTTTTTAAATTTATTTTTTATTGTTTTTTTTTATGACAGTTGACTTGCTCTGTTGCCCAGGCTGGAGTGCAGTGGTGCAGTCTCGGCTCACTGCAACCTCCACCTCTTGGGTTCAAGCAATTCTTGTGCCTCAGCCTCCCGAGTAGCAGGGATATTTTTAGTAGAGATTGGGTTTCACCACGTTGTCCAGGCTGGTCTTGAACGCCTTACCTCAAGTGATCTGCCCGCCTTGGCCTCCCAAAGTGCTGGGATTACAGATGTGAGCCACTGCGTTGGGCCCTCATGCCTTAATTACCTGTAACTTCTACATTGACCCAAATCTAGGAGATAGGATAGGATTTAATTTTGAAATGTCAAAGACATGCCTTTAGAACATTATAAGAGGAACCTTGTAGTGTAGAGACCCGCCTGCCTCAGCCTCCAAAATCCTGGGCTACAGGCATGAGCAGCCTTACCTGGCTGGTCTTTTGACCTTATATACGAAGTGAGACTGTAACTCAGAAGATACATTTTAGACCCTGGTAGTACTGCATCTGAATGTATGGAGAGGTCCTGTGGTTGCTTCATGACTTTCTTCAAAATTGAAGGCTCAATATTCAATTAAAGTAGAAGATCATTTCTGTTTTTACATTTATTTTTTCACTGCTTTGCCTTCTTAGTGGATGTTCTTAAGTGTGTGAGTACCTTTAGAAAACCTGCCTTTGGTTTCATTTCCTTTCTATCAAATTGTATGACTTATCTTGAAATTTGACAAGCAGTTACTCCCTAGAATTTCTGACAACGATGCCAGTTTATACTTATAAGAAGAATCAACCACTAAGGCATTTGTGTATTTAGCAGTCATTTGATCCCTCCTTAAGTTATTCCATTGGATTAATACATATTTTCAGTTTATAGTGTTAGCTATTTGATCCTTTATAGTGAATAATTGTCGATTGCTACTTGCTCTAATTGATACTAAATTCATTACTTAGAGAATTATACCCTATTATTGCAGTTTAAAAGTTTTTTGTTTTTTTTTTTTAAACCAGAAAACTGTTTACCTATTTTGCTTCCCGTTGTTCATATTGTTCTTTGACAATTCAGAAAATTTTTAGTTCCTGTTCTAGGTATTCCACTAAAGGGTGGTGAAAGATTTGTTCCAGCCTTCAGGGAATTGATACAGTGACAAAAAGGGGTCATTTATAGACAATTACTGTTACACCCTGGATGCTGTATCAGATACCTTCATTTGCTCTGAATATCTTCAGTTAACTGAAGATTATCCTCTGTTAAATACCAGTTCTACCGTCAGCCATTATTTTATTATGTATGACTGTACCTCTCGGGTTCTTTCTTATCATGTAGTTTATATTAAGATTGTTTGAATGTAGGCAGCTAAAATCCTAAAACTCCATATGGATTCCTGATAATAGTCCCTACCCTTTGTCTATGTATCTTGTTATATTCTCTTTTTTAGTGCTGGTGGTAGAGATGATTTTAAAGATCATTCTGTTTTATTAGACTTACTATAAATTTCTTCTGCATTAAATAACACTCATGTTTTAGGTGAATATCTGTGTAACTGGATGTTTTTCTCCAGATGGTGGTCATTAAAATACTACATATAACCTGTTGAAATAAAATTGTTGAGTGTTCACTGTGTTTGAGGCCCTTGTCCCCTAAGTCTTTTAAAGCTATTGGGTGAAACCAGGGGTGGATCATCACTATATCCACATTATTTTATTTTGCCAGTTTGATAGGCCCTTTCTAAGATAGGTTAGAGTCTTTATCTTTATGAAACCCATGCTTTATTTTTTACTTTGTCCAAATGATATGACAAATCATTTTTGAAATTAAGATTGGGTTGATAGACAAAATAGCATGGATTTCTGATATCTATACATTTTTTCCCATTTTAGGAAAAAAAAGACAAATTGTGTTATTATTTAAAGTTTACTGACACTGTTCACATGGTCATGTCTTCAAGTTCCTTCAGTATACACCAGTTACATTTCTTCAGCTCCCTGAGATGCCAATTTTGAGCACCTGGGACCCAGGTATTTTATCCTGATACAACTTGGGCTGCACATCCCGGTACTTTTTTGCCCATGTTTTATGATCGTTTTCTCTCCCCAGCAAGAAACCCGTATATGTGGTAATAAAGTGTTGAAATTGAATCAGATTTTATTGAAAATTAGGTTACTGAATCAAAATTTTAATGTTGTATATTTCTATCAAAAGAACTTCAGGAGAGCATTATAGCACTGTGGCAGACTTAATCTTCAGACTTGCCACTGTTGCACTCTGTAGCAGCTTTAAGATGGCATCCACTGTAGAAATCTAACGATTATATGAGAAAATATATTGGTCACATCCCTCTTATTTTTAATACTGATTGATTTTCCTAAACTTCATAGCTTGTAAGAAAACTCCAGAAATTTTTATGCCTGCCTTGCTAAATTTTTACACTAGGCCAGGAAATCATTAATAAAGTTGACCCATTATGGGCTAGATTTGACAAGTTAAATCTTTGAAAAGTCCTTAAAAAATAATATATACATACTTTTGGAATGGTATGTTTCCCAATGGTGATGTTCTTCCTAAATTGGGAAATAATTGAAACTGTTACAGCTTTTTTATGTGCACTATTTACAATTTTACAATATCCTTTTAAAGTGTTAAGTACTATGGCCTCTAAAAATATAAATACTTGTATTTCCCAAGTACTTGGAATTGAATTCTCAAGATCAGGGTTTTTCAGTCATTTTCTGACCGGTGTGCTTCCCTTTCCCCATTTCCCATTATTCCCAGCTGTATAGTAGTGTAGTGGAATTCACTTGAGATATGGAAGAGTAGTTTAGTCTAGGAAAAGAGAGGGAAAAGTAAGTTTCCCAGGATAATAGGGGGAAGAAAAAAGGCCCCAAAGCCTTGTCAATGAGGAATGGGGAAGGAGGTTTTGCTGCCAGGTTTTACTAAGTACATTTCAATAAACCCTGCTGTTGTAGTCCTCTTTTATTAATGCTTTCCTGACATTTACCCTGTTAGTTGAGGCTCTTCATTGTTCCTGCACTGAGCTGTAGAATTCTCTTTTGTTATAGATTTGCAAACAAGACTTTCCCAGCAGACTGAAGGTGAGTTGAAGTGTTTCTATTTTTTATTTTTGTCTTTGAAATAGAATTAAATGTAGTAAGACAGTTTTCTGTATTTATTGTCACATTTTTATACCAGTAATTTGGACTGAATTTTGACACAATGGCACATAGTGGTATATTCATAGTAATCTGTCTATATTTCAGAAGACCTAACCCAAATTAATGGACTTAAAAAAAAATCAAAATAACAATTTTTTTTTTTTTGCTTTAGTTTGCTTAAAATTTTCAGCTTTGTTTTTGTTTTATGCCTGTGTGTTCTGAGTGTTGATAAGTTGCATATAGAAGTCAGGAAATAAAGTATTTTCTTGTTAACGAGTAGGCAAGTATTTTAGAACGTGGAATCTGGAAGTTGTCTCAGTATAAAATTACGAATCATGCTATAAAACTCACCTTTTTTTGCTTAAGACATAGTACTCAGTGATTTATTTAAGCCAGTACCAAGCAATAAGAGGTTTATCCAAACTTAAATTACAAGCATATTTCAGAGAAACCATTCATTAAGTAGGCTATGATTTCTTGTTTTTAGTTATCACTAAATCTCTGTTGCTTGACATGAGCATTTGGCTGTTAATGTAAGTTTTGTATCTTTTGTAGGAGTATGCTTAATGTTTAGGGAAATGATTATGAGAAAGATATGTCATGTTCCATCATAGACAATAATTAAATTTTTTCACAAACAAGATGCTTCTACTCAGTGCTGTTTTGTTAAGAGATTTTAAAAAGATTTTCCCAGATTTACTGTGTTCTGCATTGATCTAGGTTGAACGTGAATATTTGTATAGTACATTTTCTTAATATTTTTTAGTATTCATGGTATATAATCATACTAAACTTGAGAAACTGGAAGAATCAAGTCTTCCTCAGTTGTGTTTAGACTTTCTAGTTTTTTCAGGGATACTTCCATATCTTCTGTAAGCTATTCAGTGATTTTCATTTTTGCATAGTTATAATACACTCTTGAATCTAACTTTTCCAGTAGAATTTGATGTTACATTAAAATTTTGTTTAAAATAAAACTTTATAAAAGAAAAAAATACTTGTATATTACAGAGAAGCTAAAGTACTTGTAATGCTACCAGAAAGTCATCATTTTATGATATATTTTATGCACAGCCCTAATTTCTCGGTGTAATAGTTCTGATACTTTAAGTGATCGTTTATTTTAATTACCGTAATTTCTAATGCACTGTTTTATCCTTAGCTTTGTTGTTATTATGTTTTGGAATGAAATTTGGTCAGATAATATGATTACGGTGAGTTCTGTAACAGCTACTGGTAATATTTTTGTAAATCACGTGAAAGCATTGGAGCAACTGTCTTGGAAAATGCTCTTTAAACTTCAAACCCCAGTATGTTTTGGTAGTAGTGGATATTACACATATATGCTGCTCTTTTCAGTGTTCTTTTATTGTGCTAAAGCATCATTTTTAAAACATTTATGAATAGGATTTATTTTTCTTAATAGGATTGTTATAATAGGATTTATTTTTCTAGGACATTGTCTTTAAACACTTGGATGATTTTTTTTTTTTTTTTTTTTTTTTTTTTTTTTTTTTTTTTTTTTTTTTGAGACGGAGTCTCGCTCTGTCACCCAGGCTGGAGTGCAGTGGCCGGATCTCAGCTCACTGCAAGCTCCGCCTCCCGGGTTCACGCCATTCTCCGGCCTCAGCCTCCCAAGTAGCTGGGACTACAGGCGCCCGCCACCTCGCCCGGCTAGTTTTTTTGTATTTAATAGAGACGGGGTTTCACCGTGTTAGCCAGGATGGTCTCGATCTCCTGACCTCATGATCCGCCCGTCTCGGCCTCCCAAAGTGCTGGGATTACAGGCTAGAGCCACCGCGCCCGGCCCACTTGGATGATTTTTATATGTCTTTTAATTCTTTTATAATTACAGTTTGTAGATTTAAAAAACTTCATGGGCAGAAAGCTGAGAGATAGGAAAGGATATAGATTTATTTGGCATTTCACAAGGATTTTGTTTTATCCCTTCTTATTCGGGTATTGAGATTTTGTCTAATCAAATTGATTTTGATAACACGTAAAGTTTAATTTCCCTGTTAAAAATAGGATTCTGAATGTCTGTTTCAAGTATTAGGTTACCTCAGTTTTCTGGCACCTAAAAGCTACTGATACATACTTTAGTAGCAGTATTAAATAAAGTAAAATACTCCAATGACATCCTAGTTACATGCTTGGGGTGGGTTTTTGGTTTCCTTTAAGTATTTGAGGGATACTTTCATGCATTTTCCATGAAACTAATTTTTCTCTCTCTTTTTTTAGCTTCAGCTTTAGCTGCAGCTGCCTCTGTTCAGCCACTTGCAACACAATGTTTTCAACTCTCTAACATGTTTAACCCTCAAACGTAAGTAATGGACTTTATTCTTGATATTTCCTATCAAAGTGTTAATAGAGTTGTTTTGAAAATATATTTTCCATATATTTCTCTCTCTCTTTTTTTTTTTTTTTAAGATGTAGTTTCGCTCTTGTTGCCCAGGCAGGAGTGCAATGGCACGATCTTGGCTTACTGCAGCCTCCGCCTCCCGGGTTCAAGCAGTTCTCCTGCCTCAGCCTCCCGAGTGGCTGGGATTACAGGCATGCGCCACGACACCCGGCTAATTTTGTAGTTTTAGTAGAGACGGGGTTTCACCATGTTGGTCAGACCAGTCTCAAACTCCCAACCTGATGTGATCCGCCCACCTCAGTCTCCCAAAGTGCTGGGATTACAGGCGTGAGTCACTGTGCCCGGCCTGGTATTTCCATATTTCATTTGAAACTGCATAGTTTTGATCCTTTTAAAATAATTTTTCAGACAGGCGTGGAAACTATGCCTAGCTAGTGATTAGGATACTAATAACTGTTAGCATTAGAATGCTAGTAACTATGCCCAGGTAGTGATTAGAATGCTATTTTTTAACTCTTCTCATTGGTTTTAAATATTGTATTTATATTATAGTACATCCAATCAAAATGTAGATTTGTTTCGATTTCGATAAGTTACATTTTATATAATGACAGTTGTATGACTGTTTCATTCAAAGAGTCTTGAATTCTTTTGTTTTCCCAGTACCAAATTTATCTGTAAAATGGTGATAAACTTTTGTAGTAAGTATCGTTTAATAGATAGCATTGAAGTATTTAACTTTTTTTGTTGGAGCCATAGTCTCACTCCAGGTTGGAGTGCAGTGGCGCCACCGGCTTTATCTCAGCTCAGTGCAACCTCCATCTCCCAGGTTCAAGCAATTCTCATGCCTTCCAAGTAGCTGGGATTACAGGTGCACACCACCACGCCCAACTACTTTTGTGTTTTCAGTAGAGACAGGGTTTTCCCATGTCGGCCAGGCTGGTCTCGAACTCCTGACCTTAAGTGATCTGCTCGCTTCAGCCTCCGAAAGTGCTGGGATTACAGGCATGTGTCATGATGCCTGGCTGATTTTTATATCTTTATAGTAGAGATAGGGTTTTGCCATGTTGGCCAGGCTGGTCTTGAACTCCTGACCTCAAGTGATATGCCAGCCTCAGCCTCCCAAAGTGCTGGAATTACAGGCATGAGCTGCTGTGCCTGGCCCATTTAACTATTTAAAAGTCACTTGCAGGTTATGCGGAGTCATAAAATTAGGTTGGGATCAATGTTTTCTATCTTATTTGGCTTTGATTTTCCCCAGAGCCCTATACCTTTTAACTTTTTTTGTTTTTTGAGACGGAGTCACCTAGGCTGGAGTGCAGGGATTTGATACTGGCTCACTGCAACCTCTGCCTCCTGGGCTCAACCGATTATCCTGCCTCAGCCTCCAGAATAGCAGGGATTACAGGCACCTGCTACCACTCCTGGCTAATTTTTGTATTTTCAGTAGAGACTGGATTTCTCCATGATGGCCAGGCTGGTCTCAAACTCCTGACCTCTGGTGATCTGCCCACCTTGGCCTCCCAAAGTGCTGGGATTACAGGCATGAGTCACCATGCCCGGCCTCATTGAAAATTTATTTTTCAATACCAGACTGCAGTATTCTTTGGGAAAGAGACATTCTGTCAGTGTGCTTTTTTTCCAAAGTATTTTTTTAATTCATAGAATATTTAATTTTTTGGATACATTTGTAAATATATAGTTTGTTTCAATAGTATTTAAGAGTCCTTAATACTTTCTTACAGAGAAGAAGAAGTTGGATGGGATACAGAGATTAAGGATGATGTGATTGAAGAATGTAATAAACATGGAGGAGTTATTCATATTTATGTTGACAAAAATTCAGCTCAGGTATTTTCATCTTTATAAATGATGTTAGGTTGTTTGTCTCTACTTAGTCTTCACACATGTGGTGCATGCTATGGTCACTGTCTTCCATTATAGTTTTTGTGTGTGTGTACCTGAAAGTAGCTTTAATATAGTGGCTAAATAAACCCTCCAAAATAAAATCAGTAACAGTTTGATCAGGGTATGAGGAGGAGTTTCTAGTAATGCTCAAAGCTTGCTGTGAAATCTTGGCATCTTGATTCATTCTTAGGCTGCATATAAATCATAGAGAAAAGATAAAACAGGGCAAGTTTGGGAGCATAAGTCATTTTTCAATAAAATTCTGCGTGTACTTACTAGCCAGTGGAACAATTATGGTAAACCATTTTGTGGTTATAGAGCACTAAGTTTCTACAGGCAACTTGAATAAACTTAACTTGGGTCTATTTTGTATACAGCAACATCTTTACCTTTTTTTCATTTTTTTCTGTGTTTTAGGGCAATGTGTATGTGAAGTGCCCATCAATTGCTGCAGCTATTGCTGCTGTCAATGCATTGCATGGCAGGTGGTTTGCTGGTGAGTTTGAATTTATTTTTTTTATTCATTGTTATTAGGACTCTAAAATGAAGACGTTAAACCCAACATGTCTGTTTCTTTCAATAGGTAAAATGATAACAGCAGCGTATGTACCTCTTCCAACTTACCACAACCTGTTTCCTGATTCTATGACAGCAACACAACTACTGGTTCCAAGTAGACGATGAAGGAAGATATAGTCCCTTATGTATATAGCTTTTTTTCTTTCTTGAGAATTCATCTTGAGTTATCTTTTATTTAGATAAAAATAAAGAGGCAAGGATCTACTGTCATTTGTATACAATTTCCTGTTACCTTGAAAAAATAAAAATGTTAACAGGAATGCAGTGTGCTCATTCTCCCTAAATAGTAAATCCCACTGTATACAAAACTGTTCTCTTGTTCTGCCTTTTAAAATGTTCATGTAGAAAATTAATGAACTATAGGAATAGCTCTAGGAGAACAAATGTGCTTTCTGTAAAAAGGCAGACCAGGGATGTAATGTTTTTACTGTTTCAGAAGCCTAACTTTTTACACAGCAGTTACATTTCACATTTCACTAATGTTGATATTTGGCTGATGGTTGAGCAGGTTTCTGAAATACACATCTAGTGTATGGAAATACAAGACAGCTAAAGGGCTGTTTGGTAGCATCTCATTTTGCATTCTGATTAATTGCCAAGAAAGGGAGATTTCAAAATTACAATATTTCTTGATGGTATCTTTTCAATTAATGTATCTGTAAAAGTTTCTTTGTAAATACTATGTGTTCTGGTGTGTCTTAAAATTCCAAACAAAATGATCCCTGCATTTCCTGAAGATGTTTAGTGAGAGTCTGGTAAGCAAAGCAGTCTGAGAAAGAAATAGGAAATGCAGAAATAGGTTTTGTCTGGTTGCATATAATCTTTGCTCTTTTTAAGCTCTGTGAGCTCTGAAATATATTTTTGGGTTACTTCAGTGTGTTTGACAAGACAGCTTGATATTTCTATCAAACAAATGACTTTCATATTGCAACAATCTTTGTAAGAACCACTCAAATAAAAGTCTCTTAAAAAGGCCACAAGAAATCTTCATTTTTCAAATGTTTTAAAGTTACAGAAATTTGAGAATAGAGTATTAGGTTCTTTTAGTTGCAATTCATTACTTGCCATTTGGGAAAATGTGCCAAGTCTGCGGAAACTTGCCCTCACGTTGCCCCCCATGAATTCCTTTATGCCATTATAGTCTAGCCCTGTGTATTTTAGAAGAATGTATCAAAACTGAGGGGTTTACAAAAAAGAAAAGCCAACAGCCGGGCCTTAAAACCTGGGCATTCTTGGTCTCCTGCATTGGGCATATTTGTGAAGAAAAGTTTCACTATTTACAATACATATTTAACAAAATGGCTTAACTTCAAACTGGTTTCCCAAATTGATATATCTGCATATATTACTGCATTAAGGGGTTTTCAGCTTTCATACTAGGTGGAAAGTAAGCCATCACCATTTATACTCAATTCTCTTCAACTGTTTGTATCCTGGTAAATCTTATGAGTAGGCAATGCTGCTCCTAATTTACCTTCAAATACTGATTTCCTTACCTCATTTGTTCAACTTTTTTTTTTGTTGGCATTGAAGCACAAGTTTTACAGACTTAAGTTTATTTAAAGAGCTTGAGTTTGGGGGAGCATCAGAATTTCATACGAGTCATTTTGTTTGACATTCCATTGTTTTGGTGATTTAATTTGAATGGAAACTCCCAAAGTTCAATTTCTTTTTGAGACGGAGTCTTCCTCTTTGGCCCAGGTTGGAGTGCAGTGATGTGATCTCGGCTCCATCTCCCAGGTTCAAGCAATTCTCCCGCCTCAGTCGCCTGAATAGCTGGGACAGGTGTGCACCATTGTGCCCAGCTAATTTTTGTATTTTTTGCAGAGACGGTTTTTGCCATGTTAGCCAGGCTGGTCTCAAACTGATCTCAAGTGATCCACCTGTCCTGGCCTCCCAAAGTGCTGGGATTACAGGCATGAGCCACCGTGCATGGCCTCATTGAAAATTTCTCAATACTAGACCGCAGTGTTCTTTGGGGCAGAGACATTCTGTCAGTGTGCTCTTTTTCCAAAGTATCCCCTGCTATCAATTTTTTCCTTGAACCAAGTCTTGACAGGAAACAAATCTGCTGTGTCATTGCTTTCTAGAGAACCGGACCAGCAAACATGGCCTTTAGTGATTAATCTCATCTGTGCCAAACTTTAGTCACTACCACAGAATGAAATTTGGTGTTTAAATAACGTTCAGAGGAAATGTGGTTGGAGTGTAGTAACTTGAATAGTGTTGTGCATGGAAAAGGGTCATTTTGGGTGAAACTTGATGTCCAGTCAGTTCCTGAGTCAGCATCCCACTGGTTTGAAAATCTGTAGCTAATCTGGTAATGTCCTTAATTTCCTCCTGCCTGTCAGTATTCCAAAGTGTTCATTTAGTTTCTTTTATCTTTATAATAACAGTGACTACCATCTTTGAAAGTTCTGTTTAAGAAATGCTTAATGGGCAATGCAGGTTAGTAACTCCAAGGTCTGCGTGGCCTAGGCAGGTGAGATGGACAGTTGCCTCACTACAGAAGCTTTTTATCATCAAACTCTAGTAAGTTTTGTGGATGGCAAGCTATAGAGATGGTTGATGACTGGTTAGAAAATCATCTGGAATTTAGCCAGTTGAGAAGCTACAGAAGTGGCTGGTGTTTCTAATTTTTTTCACAGTGGAAAAATTGTTTTGCTTTTTCTGATAAAGCCACTAAGTATATCTAAAGAACAACCTCGAGCCGGACATGGTGTCTTAGGCCTGTAATCCCAACACTAGGAGACGGAGGCGGGTGGATCACAAGGTCAAGAGTTCGAGACCAGCCTGGCCAACACAGTGAAACCCCATCTTTACTAAGAATACAAATTTTTTTGTTTTGAGATGGACTCTCGCTCTGTCTCTCAGGCTGGAGTGCAGTGGCTCGATCACAGCTCCCTGCAACCTCTACCTCCTGGGTTCAAGCGATTTTCCTGCCTCAGCCTCCCGAGTAGCTGGGACTACAGACATGTGCCACCACACCCGGCTAAGTTTTTGTATTTTTAGTAGAGATGGAGTGTCACCGTGTTAGCCTGGATGGTCTCCATCTCCTGACCTTGTGATCCGCCCGCCTCGGCCCCCCAAAGTGCTGGGATTACAGGTGTGAGCCACCGCACCCGGCCTAAGAATACAAAATGTAGCTGGGCATGGTGGCGTGTGCCTGTTATCACAGCTACTCAGGAGGCTGAGGGAGGAGAATCGCTTGAATGCAGGAGGCAGAAGTTGTGGTGAGCTGAGATCATGGCACTGCACTCCAGCCTGGGCGACCAAGCAACCAACCAACCTCAGGATGAACAATGCTTTGGAAATAATGCAATGTGTGACCTTGAGGAAATTTTGGCTTATAAATCCGTTTTTTAAAGTAGTTTTTCTCCTTTAAAATGGTGATCGTGGTAAGAAGCACAGAGTTGTACTGAGTAATTAGTTGACTAGTGTCTATGGAAAGTACTAGACACTCCCGTTTTCCAATTCTGGATTAAGAGGCAGGCCTTATGAAAGAGAAAACACTGACTACTCAAAGACTTTCTTTTATTAGTACGTGGGCTGGGATGGATGGGAAGGGATAGATGTAGTGGGCAACCATGGTTAGCATCGGATGCCCATCCCAATGGCCATGAATGTGCCAAACGTGCCGCCACTCTGCATCATGGTTTTCCCAATGCCGCCCATCAGCTCTCGACCCCGCATTCCGATCCTGAGGAGGAAACCAAGATGGGGCTATTTGGTAACAAAAATAACAGAGTATTAACTGCTCCTTTCCAATTTTTTGCTAACACTAGTCTAGCAACCCCTACATCTCATTTTCCACTTACTGGATATTACCTCTTACTACCTGGGGTAGGTAATGAGAAGGAAAAAGATCCATCTGGGTCTCCAGGGAATTCTGGTGGATGTCGTATTAACTGCCTTCAGTTTGTGGAAGGCAGCAGATGCAATGTAAAATACATAGGCAGAGAAACCAGTTTTTTGGACTGGTGTTGCCTGCAGGTTAAATAAGACCCAATAAAGACATCTATCTTTTAGTTTCTTAATGATTTTGGAGTAACGTTGGGGTTCAAGAGCCACCTCTGCAATTTACACATAGTGTGAAGTGTAAAATGGGCATCTCATTATTTACAGGATTTTGAAAACTACAGGATTTAGCACAGTGCTTAACATAGAGTAAGTGCTCGGTAAATGGTAATTTACAATCTGGAGATAGAGCAATAACAGCTCCTAAATGTGAAAATGACTTTCAGAGTGTAAAGTTTGACTGCTTTATCTCTGTTGTATCCTGTATCCAGAATAGTAAAACCGCTGAACAAGTTTCTTTCCTCATGCGCAATTGGAAATAAAAATAAAAGCAACAGTAGTAACCAGTTACTGAGCACTTAATATGTGCCAGATTCTGTGCAAAGTGTGCTGATCGAATTTTTAGAACTCTATAAGGTAGACGCTGTCTTCATTCTACACTTAAGGAAACCCAGTCTCCAACTTGCCTAAAGTCACCGAACCAGTAAGAAAAGGGCCAGAAAGCAGTTTGACTCTAAAGCTCAAATTCTTAAGCATTGACCCTTCCAACCTGACCTTTCAGATTGAAGGTGGTTTGGAATGAGTCTGGCTCGCGATGGGACAGAGAGGGAAGTCTAAAGGATTAGGAGGCTGTGTTCAGGCTCCAGGCCGAATGGGGTAGGGCCGGAAGATCTGGTTGTCCTACCCAGAGATCACCGCCCGCGCCCCTCACCTGAGACAGGAAAAGGTGCCGAAGAGCGCCCCGGCCGCCATGCCCACGGCGCAACCCATCACGAAGCCCATCTTGACGCGGTCGAAGCAGCTTGGCTGGGACTGTCCGTAGGGACCCACGGCCACCGGCATCTGCGGGGGATAGGAAAGTGTGGGCCCAGGCGCTGGCCCAAGAGTCGGGCGGGGACGGAGGCGGCAGGCGGGAAGTGGGCCCAAGGGCTCGGGGGAAGTCAGGGAAGGAAAATCCATGGGTAGCCCGACTCCAACACCCTCTTCGCGTTTCGGCCCCGCGTCGCCCTGCGCCTACCTCACCTAGCTCGCGGCCTCGGTCGCTCAGCTCTACGTCTCTCCCGGAAAACGACGGGGAGGGCGCTCGAGGCCCGATGAATCGCTTCCGGATCGCGGGGAAGCACTTCCGGGAGCCTGGGGCCCGGGACCGCAGCCGCTTTGGAAGGTGGGCTCTGCCAGCGGGACCATGCTGCTCCGAGCCGCTTGGAGGCGGGCGGCAGTGGCGGTGACAGCGGCTCCAGGGCCGAAGCCCGCGGCGCCCACTCGGGGGCTGCGCCTGCGCGGTACGCTCGGGTCCCGCTCTCCGGGAGGTGCGGACCTGTCCCCTCCGCGCGGCGACGCAACTGAATATTCCGGAGCCTTCCTGTTCACCCTGCTCCCCAGACTCTCTGACCCTTTCTCTCAAACGACACATCCCTCAGACTTTCTTAGGCGGGTCCCCGAACGGTTGACCCCGGCGCACCACCCCTCGCACCCTGCGCGACAGGCCCCCAGAGCCGTGGAGGCGCGTCATTCAGACCGCTCCTGGCCAAGTTACAGATGCTGCTCTGGGCTCCCGTGCAGACCGTTAGCTTCGGTCAGAAGGGGCTGCACCTACTCTGGCTCCACGTTCCTTCTAAATGGCTTGGCCCTTTACAGTCTTCCTCCCTAGGAGGCCATTTGAATATCACCTCAACAGCCCCTCCAGGAACCCTCTCTCACTTTCCTTTACCTCCTTTTTTCAGCGTGTCAGGTATCTTCTGCTGTTTTCTTTCCATTGAGATTCGACCCCAGCATCCCTTACACTTATCTCACCCCCAGCCAGATTTTTCCTTCTGCCCTTTGGATGCCATGCGTTCATAGTTGCCTTCGGTCTTACTTGGCCACTCCATTCCATTTTTTGTCAGTTGGAGATCATGCTTCTCAGTCTGCTGTTCCCGCAGATACAACCGCTGCCCCGGAGGCGGGGCCAGTGCTGCGACCTCTCTATATGGATGTACAAGCTACAACTCCTCTGGTAAGGATGGAGCTTTTCCCAAGGCTGTTTATTAGGAAGTAAATGATGGGCGTGACCACGCAAAGCAATGGCTGAATCCCTGGAGAAGTGAGAGCCATGAAGGTGTGCTGGAAAAAGCACTGAGCCAGGAGTCAGGAGGCTTAAATTTGAGGCCACTGGCAGTGGCTTTACTACTCACCAGCGATTGACCTTGGTCAAATCACTTCAGCGCAGGCTCTATCGTAGTAGTTGAAAGCATGGGCTCTGGAATGAGCAGAACCACCACTTAGTAACTGTGTGAACTTGGACAAGTTTTAAATGGGTTAAAAGACTAATGCAAGTTTTCACCAGTGTGTGACAAGGGGTATTTGCCTAGGCCCTGTCCTGTCCCAGCCCCTTGTAGATCACATTGCCTGGCGGGAATGGAAACACCAGCAGAAACAGATGTCGGAACAAGGCAGTGTTTGTAGACTACCTGAGGGGAGGCAGAACGATCTGAGTTGGGATGGGTTGTGAGTGGGAGTGTATTAGGTTGATAGTTGGTGGGTAGTTTTGTGGGAACAAAAGAATGTTTGAGGCCTCCTCTAGGCAGTGCCTGAGGGGTTCAGAGTGTCTTGAGGCAGGGTGGGCAGGTCTGAGGGGTGGAGTGGGACCTGAATTGACTATGGTCTCAAGGAAAATGATCTGTTCTGTTGTGCTCAGGACCCCCGAGTGCTTGATGCCATGCTCCCTTACCTAATCAACTACTATGGGAACCCACACTCCCGGACACATGCATATGGCTGGGAGAGTGAGGCAGCCATGGAACGTGCTCGCCAGGTTAGTACACAGGAGTCTGGGAAGTTCTAAGGTCAGATGGGGCAGTGGCCTGTGGGAGGCATTTCCTTCTTGGTAGGTGTGCGTGGATGTAGAAGTGGTTTTGGATTCTTTCTGGAAGAGATTCAGAGAGCAGCCTTGGAGTTTGACTGCAGGCATTTGATTAGTTCCCATATTTCCTGGCTAAATGACTTGGGCAAGTTATCTAATTTCTCTAAGCCTTATTTTCCTCACATTTAAAATGGAGATTCTACTCTGTAGGGTTACTGGGTGGGTTAAATAAGACCATGTTGGTAAAGTGTTTATTAACACAACACTGATAAGTAAGAAGTACTATAAGTAGTAAGAGCTCAATAGTTCTTTTTTTTTTTTTTTTTAAGAGGTGGAGTTTTCACATGTGTTGCCCAGGTTGTAGTGCAGTGGTGCGCAATCTTGGCTCACTGCAACCTCTGCCTCCCAGGTTCAAGTGATTCTCCTGCCTCAGCCTCCCAAGTAATAGGTATTACAGGCACACGCCACCACGCCTAGCTAATATTTTTGTATTTTTATTAATTTATTTATTTTTTATTATTATTTTTTGAGACAGAGTTTTGCTCTTGTTGCCCAGGCTGCAGTGCAGTGGCACAATCTTGGCTCACTGCAACCTCCGCCTCCCAGGTTCAAGCAGTTCTCCTACCTCAGCCTTCCAAGTAGCTGGGATTACAGGCGTGCGCCACTACACCTGGGGAATTTTGTATTTTTAGTAGAGATGGGGTTTCTCCATGTTGGTCAGGCTGGTCTTGAACTCCTGACCTCAGGTGATCCACCCATCTCGGCCTCCCAGAGTGCTGGGATTACAGGCGTGAGCCACCGTGCCCGGCCTAATATTTTTGTGTTCTTAGTAGAAATGGAGTTTCACCATGTTGACCAGGTTGGTCTCGAACTCCTGACCTCAGGTGATCTTTCCACCTTGGCTTCCCAAAGTGCTGGGGTTACAGGGGTGACCCACCACACCTGGCCAATAGTTAATTAAAAAAAAAAAAATTATTAGTTTGCATTGGGCTGGAAAAGAGCCTGGGATCTGGGATATAACTAGAATTTGATTCTAGTAGGTGCAGAGCTTCATCCAGGGCAATTTGGTGAATGCAGTGGAGCTCTTCTTGCTCCAGGGCTGTCCCACCTGTGTCTGCAGCTCTATTTCTGCCTGGGGAACTGATGTTATATATCTCTGTTTCTTGACTTGCAGCAAGTAGCATCTCTGATTGGAGCGGATCCTCGTGAGATCATTTTTACTAGTGGTGCTACTGAATCCAACAACATAGCAATTAAGGTAAGAGAAGGGAACCAGAGGGCATATGTGGGCTTTCCTGACCTGGGAGATAGTGTCCGTCCACATCATTTGGACTCGAATATGTATTTCACAGCCACCCATCCCCACCCTATTGTGAAGAGACGGCTTACACTCTTTCTGATTTGTTGCTTCCTTTAACTCTTTGCAGTCTACTCTTAAGTCTTTCCTCCTGTTGGTCTGAGTTGAGTGAGGTAATTGGATAGCAAAGGAGGTGGCCCTCAGGCCATTAACCATTTGTCTGGCAGTTACTTCAGAGAGTGGATAATGGTGATTGAACCTTTTCTCCATTCTTTTTTTTTTTTTTTCTTTTTTTTTTTTTTGAGAGAGAGTCTCACTCTTGCCAGGCTGGAGTGCAGTGGCACAATCTCGGCTCACTGCAACCTCCGCCTCCCAGGTTCAAGTGATTCTCCTGCCTCAGCCTCCCGAGTAGCTGGCACTACAGGCGCCCGCCACCATGCCCAACTAATTTTTGTATTTTTAGTAGAGACGGGGTTTCGCCATGTTGGCCAGGATGGTCTCAATCTCTTGACCTCATGATCCGCCTGTCTTGGCCTCCCAAAGTGCTGGGATTACAGGTGTGAGCCTCCATGCCCAGCCTTTCTCCATTCTTTTTATCTAGTAACAACAAGTTATATGTGTGATTTCAAGGCTGCCCTCCTCTCAGCCTTCCTTTTTCTTTCTAATCAGATCTATTTGCAAGAAGTTCCTCCTGTTTCTTTAGATATCTCCATTTTGAAGTGCTTGTCTTTGTGGTGCCCTCCGCAGGCATTCACATGGTCTCCCATTCTGGGATCAGTCATTTTGTCCTTGGTACAAAGATCTTGGTACAAAGATCTTTGGTGCTAATGCAAGGAAAATGATACTTTTAGTAGTCATGTTGGTGTTTCATAGAACATAATCACATTTCACTGGGCCTGGTTGCCAGGATTAATTGAGTAAATGCCAAGGCTCTGATAAATTGTGGCCTGCTGTAGTTTGAACTCTGGGTCCACTCAGTCTCATCTTTGTCTTTGAACTGTGCTTCCAGCATTGGTTTCTTTGACCTTGGCCTGAATGTAGGAGGCCTAGGATGGGCTTCAGGGTCATCAGCACTCTGCCTGATCACGTTAGCAGGAAGACATCTTTCCTTGGGATTGCAGAGACCACAGAGTCAGGGTGAAGGTTCCTCCAAAGGTGGAGATGGTTTCTGATGGAGAGCATTTTCAAAACTTTGAAAATATTTTCTTTGGAAGTCTCCACAGATTCCAAACCTATAGGTCAAGGATCGCTAAGAGTACCTGTGATGGTGTTTCCTTTAATCTCCATATTTGATAGAGTAAAATAATCTGTAAGTTATTAAAGAAATCTACATCATGGATAACTGAGATAAAATAAGGTGTGTGGGTGGTGAAATGTCATCTAAATGAAATTTTTTAAACAACTGTAACATTTTGAACTACCATCACCATCCCACAACCTTTTTTTTTTTTTTTTTTGAGACAGAGTCTTGCTCTGTCGCCCAGGCTGGAGTGCAGGGGCATGATCTCAGCTCACTGCAAGCTCTGCCTCTTGGGTTCACGCCATTCTCCTGCCTTAGCCTCCTGAGTAGCTGGGACTACAGGCGCCTGCCACCACGCCCGGCTAACTTTTTGTATTTTTAGTAGAGATGGGGTTTCACCATGTTAACCAGGATGGTCTCGATCTCCTGACCTCATGATCCTCTCGCCTTGGCCTCCCAAAGTGCCCCGCAACCATTTTTACATTACTGATGTAAATACTTTTTGGGGGCCGGGCGCGGTGGCTCAAGCCTGTAATCCCAGCACTTTGGGAGGCCGAGACGGGCGGATCACGAGGTCAGGAGATCGAGACCATCCTGGTTAATACGGTGAAACCCCGTCTCTACTAAAAAGTACAAAAAACTAGCCGGGCGAGGTGGCGGGCGCCTGTAGTCCCAGCTACTTGGGAGGCTGAGGCAGGAGAATGGCGTGAACGCGGGAGGCGGAGCTTGCAGTGAGCTGAGATCCGGCCACTGCACTCCAGCCTGGGCGACAGAGCGAGACTCCGTCTCAAAAAAAAAAAAAAAAAAAAAATACTTTTTGGGATAAAATAGAGTATAAATCAATTATACATGTTTCTCATTTATGTTCTTTGTCCTCATGCACAGACCATTTTTACAAAGTTATAATTTTGGCCTATATGTTTTAATATTCTGCTTTTATTTTATTTATTTATTTTTTAACAAGCCAGAGTCTCGGCCGGGCCCAGTGGCTCACACCTATGATCCGAGCACTTTGGGAGGCTGAGATGGGCAGATCACCTGAGGTCAGGAGTTCGAGACAGGCCTGACCAACATGGTAAAACCCCATCTCTACTAAAAATGCAAAAACTAGCCAGGCGTGATGGCGCACGCCTGTAATTCCAGCTACTTGTGAGGCTGAGGCAGGAAAATCCCTTGAACCCAGAAGGCGGAGGTTGCGGTGGGCTGAGATGGCGCCATTGTACTGTAGCCTGGGCAACAAGAGCGAAAAGAAAAAAAAGACACGGTCTTACTCTGTCACCTAGGCTGGGGTGCAGTGGCATAATCGCAGCTCACTGGAGCCTTGAACTCCTGGACTCAAGCGATCCTCTCATCTTAGCCTCACAAGTAGCTAGGCTTACAGGCGTGTAGTTGCGTGCCTGGCTAATTTTGTTATTTTAATTTTTGTAGAGATGGAGGTCTCACTATGTTGCCCAGGCTGGTCTTGAACTCCTGGTCTCATGTGATCCTCCTGCCTTTGCCTCCCAAAGTTCTGAGATTACTTCCTTGAGCCACTGCACCTGGCTTTGTGTTCTGCTGTTAAAGGTAATGTTCTTTTATAAGCTCTGGGGGGAGATGCACATTTTCTTTTAAGTTTTTAGTTTTTGAAAAATAATTCTGTCACGTGGTGTGTTTTTTTAAAACCAATGGAAAAATTTTAAATGAAGTGTAGGCATTCAGTCACACCTGTAATCCTAGCACTTTGGGAGGCCGAGGCAGGCAGGTTGTCTGAGCTCTGGAGTTCGAGACCACCCTGGGCAACATGGGAAAACCCCATCTCTACTAAAAAATACAAAAAATTAGCCAGGCATGGTGGCCATAATCCCAGCTACTTGGGAGGCTGAGACACGAGAATTGCTTGAACTCGAGAGGCAGAAGGTGCAGTGAGCTGAGATCACGCCACCGCACTCCAGCCTGGGTGACAGAATGAGACCGTCTCAAAAAAATAAATAAATAAAAATAAAATAAAATAAAATGAAGTGTAAATCTTCCTCTCCTTCCCCGAGGACCCCGCTCCCTGATCCTGTTTTACAAAGTTGATACTATTAATTCTTTTTTTTTCTTTTTCTTTTTTTTTTGTTTTGTTTTTTTTAGAGGGAGTCTCGCGCTGTCGCCCAGGCTGGAATGCAGTGGCCGGATCTCAGCTCACTGCAAGCTCCGCCTCCCGGGTTTGCGCCATTCTCCTGCCTCAGCCTCCCGAGTAGCTGGGACTACAGGCACCCGCCACCTCGCCCGGCTAGTTTTTTGTATTTTTCAGTAGAGACGGGGTTTCACCGTGTTAGCCAGGATGGTCTCGATCTCCTGACCTCGTGATCCACCCGCCTTGGCCTCCCAAAGTGCTGGGATTACAGGCTTGAGCCACCATGCCCGGCCATTTTTTTTTTTTTTTTTTCTTTTTCAAGGGAGAGTCTCACTGTGGCACCCAGGCTGGAGTGCAGTGACGTAATCTTGGCTCACTGCAACTTCTGCCTCCAGGGTTCAAGTGATTATCCTGCTTTATCCTCCCAAGTAGCTGGGATTACAGGAGCCTGCTACCACGCCCAGCTAATTTTTGCATTTTTAGTAGAGACAGGGTTTCACCATGTTGACCAGGCTGGTCTCGAACTTCTGACCTCAGGTGATCCACCTGCCTCAGTCTCCCAAAGTGCTGGGATTACAGGTGTGAACCACCGCTCCTGGCCCTTTTTTTTTTTTCTTTCCTTTTTTCTGTTTTTTAAGACAGTCTTGATCTCACCCAGGCTGGAGTGCAGTAGCCAGGTCTCAGCTCATGGCAGCCTTGACCTCCTTGGCTCAGGTGATCCTCCTGAGTAGCTGGGACTACATGCCAGGCTTTTTTTTTTTTTTTTTTTTTTAGTATAAATTAAGTCTCACTATGTTGCCCAGGCTGGTCTTGAACTCCTGAGCTCAAGTGATCCTCCTGCCTTAGCCTCCCAAAGAGGTGGGATTACAGGCATTGACTACCACTACATTCAGCCCCTTTTTTTTCTTCTTTTTTTTTTTTTTGAGACAGAATCTTGCTCTGTCGTCCAGGCTTGAGTGCAGTGGCTCGATCTCGGCTCACTGCAAGCTCCACCTCCCGGGTTCACGCCATTCTCTTGCCTCAGCCTCCCAAGTAGCTGGGACTACAGGCGCCCACCACCATGCCTGGCTAATTTTTTGTATTTTTAGTAGAGATGGGTTTCACTGTGTTAGCCAGGATGGTCTCGATCTCCTGACCTTGCGATCTGCCCGCCTCGGCCTCCCAAAGTGCTGGGATTACGGGCATGAGCCACCGCGCCCAGTCTCTATTTTCTTTTTTCTAAATTAATTAATTTATTTATTTTGAGACAGAGTCTCACTCTGTCGCCCAGGTTGGAGTGCAGGGGTGTGCTCTCGGCTCACTACAACCTCTGCCTCCCAGGTTCAAGCGATTCTCCTGCCTCAGCCTCCTGAGTAGCTGGGATTACAGGTGCGTGCCACCACACCTCGCTAATTTTTGTATTTTTATTTTTATTTATTTATTTATTTTTTGAGAAAGAGTTTTACTCTTGTTGCCCAGGCTGAAGTACAATGGCACAACCTCGGCTCACTGCAGCCTCTGACTCCTGGGTACAAGCGATTCTCCTGCCTCAGACTCCAAAGTATCTGGGATTACAGGCATTTACTACCACACCTGGCTAATTTTTGTATTTTTTTTAAGTAGAGACAGGGTTTCTCCATGTTGATCAGGCTGGTTTCGAACTCCCAACCTCAGGTAATCTGCCCTTGTCAGCCTCCCAAAGTGCTGGGATTTACAGGTGTGAGCCACTGCACCCGGCCATTTTTGTATTTTTAGTAGAGACGGGGTTCCACCATGTTCATCAGGCTGGTCTCAAACTCCTGATCTCGTGATTGATTGCCTGCTTCAGCCTCCCAAAGTTGTGAGATTATAGGCATGAGCCACTGCACCTGGCGTCCTATTTTTTTTTTTTTCTTTTTGAGACGGAGTCTCACTCCGTTGCCCAGGCCGGAGTGCAATAGCACTCTTCACTCACTGCAACCTCCGCCTCCTGGTTTCAAGTGATTCCCCTCCCTCAGCCTCCTGAGGAGTTGGGATTATAGGTGCGTGCCACTGGGCCTGGCTTATTTTTTTATTTTTAGTAGAGATGGGGTTTCTACATGTTGGCCAGGCTGGTCTCAAACTGGTGATCTCCTGACCTTAGGTGATCCGCCCGTCTCGGCCTCCCAAAGTGCTGGGATTACAGGCGTGAGGCACTGTACCTGGCCACTGTTTTTTTTTCTTAAATTAGATAAATGGTTTTTTTAATTTCTTGTAATAGTTGAAATTCCAGAAATTTTTTAATGTACCTTTATTGTTTCTTCTGATATTAACAGTAATACCTACTCATGACTTTGTTTACTGTTATATCACTGGCACCTAGAAAATTACTTGGGATACTGGAGGTGCTAAATATTGGTTGAATGAATGAATCATAAATTCCAATAATATAGAGAACTCTAAACACATTTTCACTGCTAATTTGCTGTATATTTCTCCAGATTTTTAAATACCTACATTAATCTGTATACTATTATCATTTTAATAGATTTTATTTTTTATAGCAGTTTTAGGTTCACAGCAAAATTGAAGGTACAGAAATTTCCTATATATGCCCACCCCCAGGTATGCACAGCCTTCTGCCATTATTAGCATCTTCCATCAAGTGGTACATTTGTTCCAATTGACGACCTGGTATGGATACATCATTATCACCCAAAGTCCATAGCTTATATTAGGAATCACTGGTGTTGTACATTCTGTGGGTTTGGACAAATGTGATTTATTCTAGTGAATTACTGAACTTGAGTGGGCTTCGGGAAGCCCTGAATTTGTATTTGACTGGGCAGAAGTATGGGTAGCTTGAGACCCCTGGGACTTATGTCTGGTATCTGAACTAGGGGCAGTCTTATGTGATTGAGCCCTTAATCCATGGGGTTTTCACTAAGTCTGCAGAGTTAGCCTCAGAATTGAATTATAGGATACTCAGTTGGTATGAAAGAACTGGTGTTGGAGCATACTGTTCTTGCCCATTTTTCCTTTACAAATGATGTTGAAGTCATTGCTGTCTCTCTCAGTATGTTCTCCTTCCATCTATCACCACCAATTTCTAGGGGGTGGCCCGATTCTACAGGTCACGGAAAAAGCACTTGATCACCACCCAGACAGAACACAAATGTGTCTTGGACTCCTGCCGTTCACTGGAAGCTGAGGGCTTTCAGGTCACCTACCTCCCAGTGCAGAAGAGTGGGATCATTGACCTAAAGGTAGGAGTGGCTATTGGCAGGAGGAGCAAAAATGGAGGAACTTGGCTTCAGCTTGTAAATTTCTCTTTTGGGCCCTAGCTGGAGCTTGAAGGAATAGATCTAACAGGATGAAGTTTAGAGAAATGGGCCTGGCAGAGAATGAGATCATGTTCCCCTTGAGTGTGTACTGTCCTCCTTTTCTCTGGAGGACTTGTTTCTTTTTCTTTTTTTTTGAGATGGAGTCTCACTCTTTTGCCCAGGCTAGAGTGCAGCTCACTACAAGCTCCACCTCCTGGGTTCACACCATTCTCCTGCCTCAGCCTCCCAAGTAGCTGGGATTGCAGGCGCCCACCGCCACGCCCAGCTAATTTTTTGTATTTTTAGTAGAGACGGGGTTTCACCGTGGTAGCCAGGATGATCTCGATCTCCTGACCTCGTGATCTGCCCGCCTCAACCTCCCAAAGTGCTGGGATTACAGGCATGAGCCACAGTGCCCAGCCTTCCTTTTTTTTTTTTTTTGAGGCAAAGTCTCGCTCTGTCATCCAGGCTGGATTGCAGTGGTACAATCTCGGCTTACTGTAACTTCCACCTCCTGGGTTTAAGCATTTCTCCTGCCTCAGGCTCCGAAGTAGCTGGGACTACAGGTGTGCACCACCAGGCCCAACTAATTTTTGTATTTTTAGTAGAGATGGAGTTTCTCCATGTTAACCAGGCTGGTCTTGAACTTCTGACCTCAGGTGATCCACCCGCCTCAGCCTCCCAAAGTGCTGGGATTACAGGCGTGAGCCATTGCGCCCAGCCTTGATTAGCTTTTTTCACTAATCATAAGTCTTTGGGAATTCATTCCTTGCTGCATGTGCCAGCAGTTTGTTCCTTTTGATTGATTAGTAGTCCATGTTATGGATGTACCAAAATCATCTGTTGAAGGACATCTGGGTAGTTTCTAGGTTTTTGCTCTTATGAATAAAGTTACTGTGAACATTTGTGTAAGATGTTTTGTGAATTTAATTTTCATTTCTTTTTTTTTTTTTTTTTTTTTTTGAGACGGAGTCTTGCTCTGTGCCCCAGGCTGGAGTGCAGTGGCGCGATCTCGGCTCACTGCAAGCTCCGCCCCCCCGGGTTCACGCCATTCTCCTGCCTCAGCCTCCCAAGTAGCTGGGACTACAGGCACCCACCACCTCGCCCGGCTAATTTTCTTGTATTTTTAGTAGAGACGGGGTTTCACCGTGTTAGCCAGGATGGTCTCGATCTCCTGACCTCGTGATCCGCCCGTCTCGGCCTCCCAAAGTGCTGGGATTACAGGCTTGAGCCACCGCGCCCGGCCAATTTTCATTTCTCTGGGATAAATGCCCATGCGTACAGTTACTGGGTTGTATGGTAATTTCATGTTTAGTTTGATGAGCAACAGAAACTGTCAAATTCTTTTCCAAAGTGGTTGTGACATTTACATTCCCACTAACAATGTATGAACCATTCACAGTCTGTGCATCCTCACCAACATTTTGTGTTGTCACTGTTTTTAGATAACTATTCAGATATCTAAAACTATAGATCTGTATAAGATAACTATACAGATATGTAGTGTAAGACTCCTTTTCATGACTAAGCTTGCCTATATTCTGATTTAGGAGGACTTTGTTTGCACTATCTAGTCACCTTACTCCTGCATATCCCTAGGAACTAGAGGCTGCTATCCAGCCAGATACTAGCCTGGTCTCAGTCATGACTGTGAACAATGAGATTGGAGTGAAGCAGCCCATTGCAGAAATAGGTGAGTATCATGGCTTATCCCTGATCCCTGCCCACTATGGCGGTCTGTATGACGTAGTAGACTGAGAGCTGTAATACTCTGTGGAGTGTAGTTAGGAAATCAAGTGAAAGAGAGCCTAAGTGCTTTGTTCAAGGACATTGTAAGTATCACAGGCAGTATTTGAATCTAGGTCTATTACCATTTTTTTTTTTTTCATTGAGACAGAGTGTCACTCTGTTGCCTAGGCTGGAGTGCAGTGGTGTGATCTCAGCTCCCTGCAACCTCCACTCCTGGGTTCAAATGATCCTCCCGCCTCAGCCTCTCAAGTAGTGGGACTACAGGTGTGCACCACTATGCCTGGCTAATTTTTGTATTTTTAGTAGAGATGGGGTTTTGCCATGTTGGCCAGACTGGTCTCGAACTCCTAACCTCAGGTGATCTGCCCTCCTTGGTGTCCCAAAGTGCTGGGATTACAGGCATGAGCCACTGCGCCCCGCCAGGTCTAGTACCTTTTATGGTTTTTAATTTTATTGCAGTTGCTGCCAAAACCAACCACAAAACAAAAAAGCCTTCTACCCTTTTTCATTTTAGAACATCTTTTTATTATCCCCACGTAGAGCTCACCGTGTAATTTCTTTAGGCACGTTAGCACAAAGATCTCTTAATCTTTTTTTTTTTTTTTTTTAATCAAAAGGGATCTAGAAACTAATCTGACATTTTGAAAGACTGGTGTTAATGAGGTGGTAAGAATCGTATGCATGAGAGTATCAGGAGTGTTTTGATCTGGTGCTTTGCCCTTCATCTTTTTTATTCTAAAGAAGGGAAGCTACTGAGAGACAGAGGGAGGAAGGAAGAAGGGGGAGGAGAGAAGGAAAAGAAGAGGGAGAAGGGGTGGAAGGACGGAGGGGAGGAGTTTAATATTGACAGAGGTCATTTACTGTTGTTGGAGATAATTCATAGTTCATTGTGGGACAGTGACAGATGGCTTTCCAACATTGTGCTGTGGGTCTTCCCCTCTGTTTCCTCAGGGCAGATTTGCAGTTCCAGAAAGGTGTATTTCCATACTGATGCAGCCCAGGCTGTTGGAAAAATCCCACTTGATGTCAATGACATGAAAATTGATCTCATGAGCATCAGTGGTCACAAAATCTACGGTCCCAAAGGTACCAGCCCCTCTAGAGTTCTTTCTGTACCTTCCAGCAAGACCTTTGATAGGTGTTTGTCAGAGTCATTTGGGACTACTGTTGCTCTCAGAGGAAGTTGTACATTCAGAGTCCCTTGTAGAATGCAAATGTCATTTAGCAATAGGCAGAAACACTTGCCTGTTTGTAGACCTTAGCAGTTACTATACATCAGGCCATTCTTTCTTGCTGACTTTAACAAATCCTTAGCAAGCACGTAGATCTTAATTTGGTTGAGGAAAAAGGGGTTTTGTCAAATCAAATTTATCTAGATAAGCCCAGCTATCTTGTTTTCCCCACTATGATGTGCAGAGCAACTATTTGAGTCCTTCATTCCCAGTGTCTTGCTATAGCTCAGGGGAAAATTGCATGGGATTTGACATCTCTTTGTGTTTATTATGATTATGATTTTTTTTTTTTTTTTTTGAGACGGAGTCTTGTTCAGTCGACCAGGCTGGAGTGCAGTGGTATGATCTGGGCTCACTGCAAGCTCCCTCCTGGGTTCACGCCATTCTCCTGCCTCAGCCTCCCGAGTAGCTGGGACTACAGGCGCCCACCACTACGCCTAGCTACTGTTTTTGTATTTTTAGTAGAGACGGGGTTTCACTGCATTAGCCAGGATGGTCTCGATCTCCTGACCTCGTGATCTGCCCGTCTTGGCCTCCCAAAGTGCTGGGATTATAGGCATGAGCCACCACACCCAGCTATCTTTGTGTTTATTCTTAGAATACTTCATAGTCTGTTGTCCTGTTAAGTCTCTCAAGGATACTTATTTGTTCCCTATGGTCCTGTTGGAATGTGTTCAAGCTTGAGTTATGCCTCTTTCCCTTAACCCTCGGGAATAGACTGTTGTCCTCTGTTTTGTGAAGGTAATCATAAAATATCAATATAAAATATAACTCCTCTTTCTCAAGTGAGGGCCTTTTTTGGGTTGATGTCTTTGCTGGTATCCTTTTTGTACCTGCAGGGTGTGTTATCTGGGTGTATACTTTGTGGAAGTAGGTATAATAGCTTCTGGAAGTATGGAAGATGGCTTCTGAGGGTTCCCAGAGGTTGTAAAGAGTGTTTTTTGTGAGCTATTATTTCAAAAAGCTCAATAAGAATTCTATCTTTTAATAAAATGTTGCTTTTATTGGCTTTTATTGTAGATAAGTCTTTTTGATAAAAACCAATGAACTCAGGCTGGATACCCTATTCTTCATCATGTGCCTATTTCACATTGTATGCCTGTGTTAAAACATCTCGTGGGCTGGGCACGGTGGCTCACGCCTGTAATCCCAGCACTTTGGGAAGCCAAGGCAGGTGGATCACGAGGTCAGGAGTTCAAGACCAGCCTGATCAACATGGTGAAATCTCATCTCTACTAAAAATACAAAAATTAGCCGGGTGTGGTGGCGTGTGCCTTTAATCCCAGCTACTCAGGAGACTGAGGCAGGAGAATCGCTTGAACCCAGGAGCCGGAGGTTGCAGTGAGCCGAGATCGCGCCACTGCCTGGGTGACAGGCAAGACTCCCTCTCAAAAACAAAAAAAAATCTCATGTACTCCATAATATATATATCTCCTATGTACTCACAAAAATTAAAAAAAAAATCTCATGTACTCCATAATATATATATCTCCTATGTACTCACAAAAATTAAAAAAAAAAACACCAATGAACTCATTGATCAGAAGCTCTGATCAACACTTACATGTGTACAGGTATCCCTCATTATCTGACCTCCTGCTTTCCAAGCCCAGAATCTAAATAGATTTAGATAATGTGCTATTCTTCACTGTCCAGACATGGTATTTGAGCACTTGCTGTTTGAATTCAGGAACTGTATAGACTCAGATAGTATAAGATTCTTGAATTTTTTAAAATGGAGAAATGAAATAGTTCTTAATAAATACAGTTTAGTACATTATTTTATTCATTTGTTTTATAGGGACAAGGTCTCACTCTGTCGCTCAGGCTGGAGCGCAGTGGTGCTATCCTACCTTGCCGCAGCTTCAATCTCCTGGGCTCAAGCAACCCTCCTACCCCAGCCTTACCAGTAACTAGCACTACAGGTGTGCACCAACACCCTAGCTAATTTTTTTTTCTTTTTCCTTTTTTTTTTTTTGAGACAAAGTCTTACTCTGACGCCCAGGCTGAAGTGCAGTGGTGTGGTCTTGGCTCACTGCAACCTCTGCCTCCCAGGTTGAAGGGATTCTTCTCCCTCAGCTTCCTGAGTAGCTGGGATTACAGGCCCACCGTGCCCAGCCACACCTGGCTAATTTTTTTTTTTTTTTTTTTTGAGACGAAGTCTTGCTCTTGTCCCCCAGGCTGGAGTGCTATGGCGAGATCTCAGCTCACTGCAACCTCTGCCTCCCGGGTTCAAGCGATTCTCCTGCCTCAGCCTCCTGAGTAGCTAGGATTACAGGTGCCTGCCACCACACCTGGCTAATTTTTGTATTTTATTTTATTTTATTTATTTTATTTTATTTTATTTATTTTATTTTATTTTATTTTATTATTTTATTTTTCAGATGGAGTCTCGCTCTGTCACCCAGGCTGGAGTACAGTGGCGCCATCTTGGCTCACTGCAAGCTCTGCCTCCAGGGTTCTTGCCATTCTCTTGCCTCAGCGTCCCAAGTGGCTGGGACTACAGGTGCCTGCCACCATGCCCGGCTAATTTTTTTTTGTGTGTGTATGTGTTTTTAGTAGAGATAGGGTTTTACTGTGTTAGCCAGGATAGTTTCGATCTCCTGACCTCGTGATCCACCCGCCTCGGCCTCCCAAAGTGCTGGGATTACAGGCGTGAGCCACCGTGCCCGGCCTAAGTTTTGTATTTTTAGTAGACATGGGGTTTCACTATGTTGGCCAGGCTGGTTTTGAACTCCTGACCTCAGGTGATCTGCCCCCTTCGGCCTCCCAAAGTGCTAGGATTACAGGTGTAATCCCGCTCACGGCCTAATGCGTGGCTAATTTTTAAAACAGTTTTTGTAGAGATAGAGGTTTCACTATGTTACTCAGGCTTGAATTCCTGACCTCAAGCAACTCTCCTGCCTCAGTCTCCCAAAGTGCTGGGATTACAGGCATGACCCACTGCACCCAGTTTATTTAAAATCTGGTGTCCTTCATAATAAATTTGGAAACCACTGCCTTAATTTTTATAGTACCTCCATTCTCAGCATAAACAGTTTTTCTGTGTGGGAGAAGAACTGTCAAGTGCCAATTCTATTCAGAAGCCCTGATTACTTGGTGAATGACTCCGCACGCTCATGCTCATATTTTGGCACAAAAGTTCTGTAATTAGTCTTGTTTAGTCACAGGTTATACACATTTTTTTTTTTTTTTTTTTTTTTTTTTT
>NC_037678.1:66993775-67005973 GCF_003255815.1 Theropithecus gelada
TAGTCACAGGTTATACACATTTTTTTTTTTTTTTTTTTTTTTTTTTTGAGACGGAGTCTCGCTCTGTAGCCCAGGCTGGAGTGCAGTGGCCGGATCTCAGCTCACTGCAAGCTCCGCCTCCCGGGTTCACGCCATTCTCCTGCCTCAGCCTCCCGAGTAGCTGGGACTACAGGCGCCCGCCACCTCGCCCGGCTATTTTTTGTATTTCTTAGTAGAGACGGGGTTTCACCGTGTTAGCCAGGATGGTCTCGATCTCCTGACCTCGTGATCCGCCCATCTCGGCCTCCCAAAGTGCTGGGATTACAGGCTTGAGCCACCGCGCCCGGCCGGTTATACACATTTTTAAGTTTTTTGTTTTTTGAGTCAAGGTCACTCTGTTGCCCAACCTGGAGTGCAGTGAATGTCACAATCATAGCTCACAGCAGCTTTGACCTCCTAGGCTCACGTGATCCTCCTGCCTTAGCCTCCAGGGTAGCTGGGACTATAAGTGCATGCCACCATGCCCAGCTAAATTTTAATTTTTTTTTTTTTTTTTTTTGTAGACACGGTGTCTCACTATGTTTCTCAGGCTTGTCCCAAACTTCTGGTCTCAAGTGATTGTCCTTCCTTGGCCTCCCAGAGTGCTGGGATTATAGTCATGAGCCACCATGCCTCACCAATTTTTTTTTAATTTTGATTTTATTTTGAAAAAGTAATATTCATGTGGTTCAAAATTCAAAAACTATAAAAAGTGCACAGACAGCTGGGCGCAGTGGCTCATGCCTGTAATTGCAGCACTTTGGAAGGCCAAGGCGGGCGGATCACGAGGTCAGGAATTTGAGACCAGCTTGGCCGACATGGTGAAACCCCTCTCTACTAAAAATACCAGATTAGCCGTGTGTGGTGGCAGGTGCCTGTAATCCCAGCTAATCAGGAGGCTGAGGCAGGAGAATCACTTGAACCCGGGACGTGGAGGTTGTAGTGAGCCAAGATCACGCCATTGCACTCCAGCCTGGACAACAGAGCAAGACTCTGTCTCAAAAAAAAAAAAAAAAAAAAAAGGCACAGACAAAAGTCTACCTCTCACCTCTGTCCTCCAGCTATGCAGTTCCCTTCTGGGGAGATCATTTCTTTCTTTTTTTTTTCTGATTTTCTCTGGTTATGGGAAGGCAATTTCTTGGGTTTTTCTACAGTTACCTATGTGTTTACAAACAAGTATATGCTTCTCCACCCATCTTTTTTATCCAGATGATAGCATACTGTACTCACTGTTTTGATCTTGCGTTTTTCACCTAATAATATGTCTTTTTTTTTTTTTTTTTTTTTTTATTGCGACAGGGTCTTGCTGTGTCACCCAGGCTGGAGTGCAGTGGTGTAATCTTGGCTCACTGCAACCTCTGGCTCCCAAGTTCAAGCAATTCTCCTGCCTCAGCCTCCTGAGTAGCTGGGATTACAGACACGTGCCACTACACCCAGCTAATTTTTGTATTTTTAGTAATTACGGGGTTTCACCATGTTGGTCAGGCTGGTCTCAAACTCCTGTCTTCATGATCTGCCCGTCTCAACTGCCCAAAGTGCTGGGATTACAGGTGTGAGCCACCATATCCAGCCCATAATACATCTTTTTTTTTTTTTTTTTTTTTGATAATGGAGTTTCGCTCTTGTTGCCCAGGCTAGAGTGCAATGGCACCATCTCAGCTTACCACAACCTCCACCTCCCTAATAGCTGGGATTATAGGCATGTGCCACCATGCCCGGCTAATTTTGTATTTTTTTTTTTTTTTTTTTTGAGAAGGAGTCTCGCTCTGTCGCCCAGGCTGGAGTGCTGTGGCCAGATCTCAGCTCACTGCAAGCTCCGCCTCCCGGGTTCACGCCATTCTCCTGCCTCAGCCTCCCAAGTAGCTGGGACTACAGGCGCCCGCCACCTCGCCCGGCTAGTTTTTTGCATTTTTTTAGTAGAGACGGGGTTTCACCGTGTTAGCCAGGATGGTCTCGATCTCCTGACCTCGTGATCCGCCCGTCTCGGCCTCCCAAAGTGCTGGGATTACAGGCTTGAGCCACCGCGCCCGGCCTAATTTTGTATTTTTAGTAGAGACGGGGTTTCTCCGTGTTGATTAGGCTAGTCTCGAACTCCCAACCTCAGGTGATCCGCCCACCTCGGCCTCCCAAAGTGCTGGTATTACAGGCGTGAGCCACTGCACCTGGCCAATACATTTTTTTTTAAAGCTAAAGCTAAAGTACAGACTTTATTTGAATTTCACCAGTTTTCTAACAATGTATCTTGGAGATTTTACGGTATCAGTTCAGAACAAGCTTCCTCTTTTTTTTTTTTTTTTTTTTGGAGATGGAGTCTTGCTCCGTCACCCAGGCTGGAGTGCAGTGGCATGATCTCAGCCCACTACAACCTCTACCGCCTGGGTTCATCTCGTGTCTGAGCCTCCCAAGTAGCTGGGATTACAGACGCCTGCTACCGTGCTTGGCTAATCTTTGTATTTTTAGTAGAGACAGGGTTTCACCATGTTGACCAGACTGATTTCGAACTTCTGACCTCAGGTGATCTGTCTGCCTTGGCCTCCCAAAGTTGGGATTATAGGTGTGAACCACCACACCCGGCGTCCTCATTCTTTTTTTTTTTTTTTTTTTTTTTTTTTTTGAGACAGAGTCTTGCTCTGTCGCCCAGGCTGGAGTGCAGTGGCACAATCCCGGCTCACTGCAAGCTCCGCCTCCCGGGTTCACGCCATTCTCCTGCCTCAGCCTCCCGAGTAGCTGGGACTACAGGCGCCCGCCACTGCGCCCGGCTAATTTTTTCTATTTTTAGTAGAGACGGGGTTTCACCATGGTCTCGATCTCCTGACCTTGTGATCCGCCCGCCTCGGCCTCCCAAAGTGCTGGGATTACAGGCGTGAGCCACCGCGCCCGGCCCTCATTCTTTTATACACCTGCTTGGTATTTCATTGTATGGACATGTCATAATCTATTTGACCATTACCTGATGATGGACATCTAAGTTGTTTCCAGTCTTTTTGCTATTACGAATAATACTATAATGTATGATGGCATTTCATATAGCATAGGGAGCTACTTTAAACCATTTTGATCATTACTCCTTCTGGCATTTATCTTCCAGATGTTAAATAATTTTCTAAATACTATGCTTTTATTGCTGTTTCTTCTTTTCCTTAAAATTTTTTATTTAGAAAAATTTCATGCTTACAGAAAAGTTGAAATAATATTTTGATCCCTTTGGAAAGATATATTTTGTTTTATCTACTTTTCTCTCTTTTTTTGTAACAAACTTTGTTTCCCAGGGGTTGGTGCCATCTACATCCGTCGCCGGCCCCGTGTGCGTGTGGAGGCCCTGCAGAGTGGAGGGGGGCAGGAGCGGGGTATGCGGTCTGGGACAGTGCCCACACCCTTAGTGGTGGGGCTGGGGGCTGCGTGTGAGGTGGCACAGCAAGAGATGGAGGTATGGGGAGAGCAGTTCCCTCCCACAACTTCTTCCCCTGCGCTGGGTCTCCTATTTAGAGGCTTCTCAGCATGACTGAGGCAGATTTCAGCAGGGAGAGAAGGCTTAAGAAAACTCTTCCTTGTCCTGGTGCTACCTACCTTGTTCTGAGGGAGGCATTATGAGCTCCAAAACCCATGGCCTTTTAGTAGTTATCAGCTCATTTATTTCTGGATAAGTAAATGAACCCTTTGTCCAGTTATCAAGTGCCTTTTGCATACCAGGCACTATGCTCAGTACTGGAGATACAGTGTTCTCCATGAGTACATAGGATGATAGGTGGGGCTGATACATAGTCACTTCCGGTTATAGGAGAAGGGTTTCTCAAACTATGTCTTTCTGAGCTGGTTGATGGTTTTTGCCTAATCCTTCCCTACCTGCTCCTTAGTATGACCACAAGCGAATCTCAAAGTTAGCAGAGCGGCTGATACAGAATATAATGAAGAGCCTTCCAGATGTGGTGATGAATGGGGACCCTGAGCACCATTATCCCGGTATGGACTTGCTCTTTCTATCCTCATTCTGGTAGTGGCTGAGACTCTGAGACCTCTCTCACAGTATTTCTTTCCTACAGGCTGTATCAACCTCTCCTTTGCATATGTGGAAGGGGAGAGTCTGCTGATGGCACTGAAGGACGTTGCCTTATCCTCAGGGAGGTGAGCTGGACGGCATAGACAGGGCTTGCGGCAGGGCCACTTAGAAGAGTCATATAGGCTATTAAGCTTCCCAGTGTGGAGATGATAGGCATAAGAGCTCTTGATTAAGGGTAAAGGTCATTTTGTAAGTGCCTCTTTTTTTTTGGTTGGCTGGGTAGCTGGGTACAGACTGAAGTTTACCACCCTAGGAAGGCTTCCTGGGGTAGAATTTTGTGCCTTTTATGGTCCCAGGGGATGTATGTATCTGTTCTGGGGTAACACTAGCAGTTCTGTTACAGACCTCCAGAATCGAAGATGCTCCAAAGGCCACTAAGTGTTTGGCTGCCCTTCAGGCTGGTGCAGATGGTGTCTTGTGTCCTGGGGAAGTGAGCACATGGTCCTCTGCTGCCTCTTCTTGTCAAACCCATGTGGTATCATGCTGTCACACTTTGCCAGCGTCCTTGCTCAAGGAAGTCATCCACCATGGGGGCCAGAGGAGCTAGGTTCACACATCTAGGATGTGCAGGGTAGCATCAGGTCCTTTAGTTCTGCCAGATTAGAAGGTCTCTTGTTTTTTCCAGGGTATGACTCCAGGGCCCTGGGGGATGGGAACAAGACTGAGGGTTTGTGACTAAAAGCAGATGTGGATGATGAAATTAACAAGGCTCGTGTCTCTCTCCTCAGTGCCTGCACCTCTGCATCCCTGGAGCCCTCTTATGTCCTCAGAGCAATTGGCACTGATGAGGATTTAGCGCACTCTTCTATCAGGTCAGTGAGTTGAACTGCAAGGCATTCTCTTACATTTTTCTTTTCTTTTTTTTTTTTTTTTTTTGAGACGGAGTCTCGCTCTGTCGGCCAGGCTGGAGTGCGGTGGCCGGATCTCAGCTCACTGCAAGCTCCGCCTCCCGGGTTTACGCCATTCTCCTGCCTCAGCCTCCCGAGTAGCTGGGACTACAGGCGTCCACCACCTCCCCCGGCTAGTTTTTTGTATTTTTAGTAGAGACGGGGTTTCACCGTATTAGCCAGGATGGTCTTGATCTCTTGACCTCGTGATCCGCCCGCCTTGGCCTCCCAAAGTGCTGGGATTACAGGCTTGAGCCACCGCGCCCGGCCTCTCTTACATTTTTCATCTCCTGTTACAATTTTTTTTCTTTTTCCACCCCGAAGTTTTTCTCAATCTAGTTCTCCTTATCTCTTCTCATAACCTTGTGAAAGTTTATAGAGCAGTGGTTCTCAGACTTCATTGAGTATCACCTGGGAAGTTTGGGAAATATGGTATCTGAGTCCCATATTCAGATATTCTGATTCACTAGGTCTGGGGGAGGAATAGAAAACATCTCAGGTGATTTTAATGTGGGTGATCTGTAGACCATGTTCTTTTTTTTTTTTGAGACAGAGTCTCACGCTGTTGCCCAGGCTGGAGTGCAGTGGCATGATCTCAGCTCACTGAAATCTCTGCCTTCCAGGTTCAAGCAATTCTCCTGCCTCAGCATCCTGAGTAGCTGGGACTACAGACATGTGCCACCAGACACAGCTAATTTTTATGTTTTTAGTAGAGACGGGGTTTCACCATGTTGGCCAGGCTGGTCTCAAACTCCCGACCTCATGTGATCTACCCGCCTCGGCCTCCCAAAGTGTTGGAATTACAGGCATGATCCACCATGCCTGGCCGATCTGTATACCATGTTCTGAGAAACTCTGCCCTAAAGGAAGGACCATGTTCTTCTCTCCATATCTTTTGTGTTGTAGATCTTTAGTGATTATTTGCGGAATGAATTTATCCCAGTGCCAGAGCTCTGATGGGGAGCCATTCTCCTGTGCCTTTTTTCAGGTTTGGAATTGGCCGCTTCACTACAGAGGAGGAAGTGGACTACACAGTGGAGAAATGCATTCAGCATGTGAAGCGTCTTCGAGAAATGAGGTATACATACTGTATCAGAGACCCTCTGGAAGAAACTATTGCTGTCTCCCCCTTGTCCTTAGGCTATGTGTTTACACTGTCAATACCAAAGTTCAAGAGTACTTGGATTTTAGGATTTAGAGATTCCACAAAGCAAGAAAGTGGATCTTCTTGGCTACTTGCCTTCACAATGAGAAAGCGTTTTTAAAAACTAAAGAACTAGGCTGGGCGCGGTGGCTCACGCCTGTAATCCCAACACTTTGGGAGGCTCGCCAAGGTGGGCAGATCACCTGAGGTCAGAAGTTCGAGACGAGCCTGACCAACATGGAGAAACCCCGTCTCTACTAAAATACAGAAAAATTAGCCGAGTGTGGTGGCGCATCCCTATAATCCTAGCTACTTGGGGGGCTGAGGCGGGAGAATCGCTTCGACCTGGGAGGGGGAGGTTGCGGTGAGCCAAGATTACGCCATTGCACTCCAGCCTGAGCAACAAGAGCCAAACTCTATCTCAAAAAATAATAATAATAATAAAATAAAGAACTAGATGAATACAGGTAATGCAGCTAGTATTTTTTTTTTTTTTTTCGAGACAAGTTCTTGCTCTGTCATCCAGGCTGGAGTGCAGTGGCACAATCACACCTCACTGCAACTTGCACCTCCCAAGTTCAAGTGATCTTCCCACCTCAGCCTCCCAAGTAGCTGGTACTACAGGCATGTGCCACCATGCCTGGCTAGTTTTTGTATTTTTTTGTAGGGACGGAGTTTTGCTATGTTGCCCAGGCTGGTCTCAAACTCCCGGGCTCAAGCAGTCCTCCTGCCTTGGCTTCCCAAAGTACTGGGATTATAGGCACAAGCCACTGCACCTGGCCCAGGTAGTATTCTTCATTATGATTATTATTATCTTTAGAGAAAGTGTCTCATTCTATCATCCTGGCTGGAGTGCAGTGGCACAGTTGTAGCTCACTGTAACTTTGGACACTTGGGCTCAAGTTATCCTCCTGCCTCAGACTCCCAAGTAGCTAGGACTACGGTTGTGTGCCCCTACACCTAGCTAATTTTAAAAATATATTTTTTGTGGCCGGGCACGGTGGCTCACGCCTGTAATCCCAGCACTTTGGGAGGCCGAGAAGGGCAGATTGTGAGGTCAGGAGATCGAGACCATCCTGGCTAACATGGTGAAACCCCGTCTCTACTAAAAATACAAAAAACTTAGCCAGGTGTGGTGGCAGGCGCCTGTAGTCCCAGCTACTTGGAAGACTGAGGCAGGAGAATGGCATGAACCCAGGAGGCGGAGCATGCAGTGAGCTGAGATCGTGCCACTGCACTCCAGCCTGGGCGACAGAGTGAGACTCCGTCTCAAAAAAAAAAAAAAAAATACATATATATATATATATATATATATATATATATATATATTTTGTAGAGATGGGGGTCTCCCTATGTTTTCCAGGCTGGTCTTGAACTCCTGGGATCAAGCCATCCTCCTGCCTTGGCGTCCCAAAGTGCTGGGATTACAGGCATAAGCCACTGTGCCCAGTCCCTCATTATTTTTACGGATAGTATTTCTTTTCTTTTTTTTTTTTGAGACCGAGTCTCACACTGTCAGCCAGGCTGGAGTTCAGTCGTGCGATCTCGTCTCACTGCAATCTCTGCCTTCTGGGTTCAAGCGATTCTCCTGCCTCAGCCTGGGAATATAGGCACACGCCCTGCTAATATTTTGTATTTTTAGTAGAGACGGGGTTTCACTATGTTGGCCAGGCTGGTCTCAAACTCCTGACTTCGTGATCTGTGTGCCTTGGTCTCCCAACGTGCTGGGATTACAGGTGTGAGCCACCACACCCAGCCTCTATTGATTGTATTAATAGTTGTCATTGCAGCACTATCAATACATAATTAATGGTTTATAGACTAAGTATAGGAAAACTCTCTTTTTTTTTTTTTCTTTTCTTTTCTTTTTTTTTTTTTTTTGAGACAGAGTCTCGCTCTGTCGCCCAGGATGGAGTACAGTGGCCGGATCTCAGCTCACTGCAAGTTCCGCCTCCCGGGTTTACGCCATTCTCCTGCCTCAGCCTCCCGAGTAGCTGGGACTACAGGTGCCTGCCACCTCGCCCAGCTAGTTTTTTTTTTGTATTTTTTAGTAGAGACGGGGTTTCACTGTGTCAGCCAGGATGGTCTCGATCTCCTGACCTCGTGATCCGCCCACCTCGGCCTCCCAAAGTGCTGGGATTACAGGCTTGAGCCACCGCGCCCGGCCTCTCTTTTTTTTTTTTTGAGATGGAGTCTCGCTCTGCTGCCCAGGCTGGAATGCAGTGGCGCGATCTCAGCTCACTGCAAGCTCCGCCTCCTGGGTTCACGCCGTTCTCCCTCCTCAGCCTCCTGAGTAGCTGGGACTACAGGCACCTGCCACCATGCCCGGCTAATTTTTGTATTTTTAGTAGAGACGGGGTTTCACCATGTTAGCCAGGATGGTCTCTGTCTCCTGACCTCGTGATCCGCCCATCTTGGCCTCCCAAAGTGCTGGGATTACAGACGTGAGCCACCACGCCTGGCCAGGAAAACTCTCTTTAGGATATGGATTCACAGGCCAAAAAAAAATATATATATATATATATTATATATACACACATATATATGTATATGTATATGTACCTGTGTGTGTGTGTGTGTGTATATATATATAAATAAATTAGCTGGGCGTGGTGGCATGCACCTGTAATCCCAGCGACCCAGGACGCTGAGGGAGGAGAATCACTGGAACCCAGAAGGCAGAGGCTGCAGTGAGCCAAGATCGTGCCACTGCACTCCAGCCTGGGCAACAGAGCAAGACTGTCTCAATCAATCAATCAATCAGTCAATCAATAAACGTGTTTATAAAGGTAATGAGATTCTTGGCCAGTCAGCTGGCACCAGAGCTTCCGCTAGTAGCCACAGAACTCATCTTCCTCCTGGGAACCTTGACACCTCTAGATTTTTTCAGAGCCTGGCTCTGTCTTAGTTAACCTTGACTTTCAGAATTCTGTTGGTCCAGTTGGTAGAGAGAGGAGTTTCAGGTATATACCCTGCTTCCCTTTATGAGCTTTCCAGGCCTTTCTGTGCTCTGGATTTTTCTTTGTAGGGTCTAGCGGTATTGCTTAAGTGTCTGCATTGCTCAACTGCAGGATCCTTCCTTTGGCCTCGCTTTCTGGTATTCTGTGGTACACTGAAAAGGCATTTCTACTGACTACACGGCCGGCAAAGACTTTTATTTCCTATCTGTGTGACTTCAGCATCTGCGCCCTATTCCTTCTGACCCTTTACAAACTGAATGCAGCCTGGTCCCATTAGCTCTCAGAGTCTTATTTTGTGAGCCTATAATAATAAGTGGCCTTCCCTAAAGAGGAAGGACAGAAGGAGATGGCTAACTTTAAGGGCCATGGAAACTCTCATGAATAGAAAGGCATTCTGGGAATGTTTAGTGTAAAGGAGAGGGACATGTCAAGAATATAATGAAATTTGATAAAATTACCTGGTGAAATCTAAATCATAAAATCCCATATTCATAGCACACTGAAGTAATATCTGGTCTGGAAACATTATCCAAGATATCCAAGCTTCTGCTTGGGGATTGATCAGAGCTTGGCAGAGATTTCTTAGCAGCAGCTTTTGTGTGAGATGGGTTGCTCAGGTCTAAGATCCAAGGAATTCTTTTGGATATTGGAAGCACAGGCCAACTCTGGGGAGATGAAGCTGGCAAGAACTGGGTAGGGGCACAGCATACCAAGATGATTTAGGGTTAAGCTCCACCCCTAACTGGGAACTAGAACAAAACCAAGAAACGAGTGCTGAAAAGTGGGTAATATGTGGTGGGCTGAAACTAGCTGCTTATACATGTCATTTGAAGCGAGGCTGAAACTAGATGCTTATACAAGTCTCAAGGGTCTTGGTTCCTCCAAGGGAAACCATGGCCATAAGCCTCTTACAAGTGGGATGAGAGCTTCAGGAATATGACCATGTTTGGTGTCCATTGGCTCAGGGCCCCACTGCAACTGAGCCTGAGGAACCTAGTTATTCTTGTTTGTTGGCAGTTGGGGAGAGCTCTCAGGAGAGCTGACAAGGACTTACAAGGAGCTGGGAAAGACTTGTTAACCACCTGTGTTAGGGTCTACCAGGGCAAGAGGCAGAGGACAGACAGGGACGGAAGGAAGCAAGCCATTGCTCAGGGCCTTGGTGCCAATGTTGTCCACTTCCTATCTAAGCCCTCACTCATTTAATGCCTCTTCTCTTTGGCAGCCCTCTCTGGGAGATGGTTCAGGATGGCATTGACCTCAAGAGCATCAAGTGGACCCAACACTAGAAGAATAGGGCCCTGACTTTGTGCTGGTCTGGTCCCTCCTGCCTCACCAACCCATACACAACCAGACACCTTGTTATGCCTAGTGAATGCTCCAGATTGGTATAGACCAGTTGACTTCAGCATCAGTCCACCTCTATGACAGAAACACAAGGAAACTGTCTTTCCCTAGCTTCAGCTTCTTGGGTGTGGCGCACTCCCCATTTCTTCTCAGGTCTTACAGTGTGTGGACATTTTCATCCTGAAGCCATAGAGACATTTGTTATCATATTGCTGCTTGACACATCTGTGCTCTTGGTGAGGAAAGCAAGAGGAACCAGAAGTCTCTGGTCAGGGACCATGATGCTCTACATGGACATTTGAGTCTTCGTCTTCTGCTGCTGCTCGGCTGGACCAGCTTCTTTAACAGAAAGCATAATCCACTTCAATTTAATATTTTCTGTAGCTCCAAAGGGTATCTCTTCATATTGACTGCAGCCAGACGGAACGGACAGTTTCTTAGAGGGCTTGTCTCCTTTCTACCCTTGTCCTCTTTCCTTTCCTTTGACCTAATGGAGCTGGAAATATGTCTATGAGTCCACCAGTTATTCTAATAGTTTGTTTCCTTGAAAATTGTTAATTTCAAGACTGGAAAAATAAACTCACCTTCTATTTCCTCTGTGGCTTTATGAGAGGTTGAGGGAGAAGTGGAATTGTGGAGAAGACCGCCACTCCATCTGATTTGCATAAATGACTCAGTGGGCTTTTGTATCTCTTCATTTAACAGTTTTTTGAATGCCTGCCAGGAGCCAGATTTGTTCTGGGTATTAGGAATACGCTGGTTAACAGGACCAAAAAAGACCCTGCCCTCACTGAGTTTTAAATTTTAGTGGAGAGATGGAAAATAAGAAGTAAACAAATAATGTTAAGATTGTGATAAGTGCTATGGAAGAATTAAGTGGTAAGAGGACATAACAGAGAAAACCTACCATGCTGGGTATTTGAGGAAAGCTTTTCTGAAGAGGTAGTGCTTAAAAATATGAAGAGCTCACTAATCTAGGAATGCGAGGTGAGAGGGCCTGAAGTGTGATAAAGCACAAAGTATTATACTTCAGAAACCAAGAGAAGACCATTGTAACTAGAGCTTTTCATTTGTGGGTCTGAACCCATAGGTTGATAGTTACCAGTACTTAAAGGAGAGAATATGGGGCCGGGCGCGGTGGCTCAAGCCTGTAATCCCAGCACTTTGGGAGGCTGAGGCGGGCGGATCACGAGGTCAGGAGCTCCAGACCATCCTGGCTAACATGGTGAAACCCCGTCTCTACTAAAAATACAAAAAAATTAGCTGGGCACGGTGGTGCATGCCTGTAGTCCCAGCTACTCGGGAGGCTGAGGCAGGAGAATGGCGGGAGCCTGGGAGGCGGAGCTTGCAGTGAGCCGAGATTGCGCCGTTGCACTCCAGCCTGGGTGACAAGAGCGAGACTCCATCTCAAAAAAAAAAAAAAAAAAAAAAAAAGGGAGGCCGAGACGGGCGGATCATGAGGTCAGGAGATCCAGACCATCCTGGCTAACACGGTGAAACCCCGTCTTTACTAAAAAAATACAAAAAACTAGCCGGGCGAGGTGGTCGGCGCCTGGAGTCCCAGCTACTCGGGAGGCTGAGGCAGGAGAATGGTGTAAACCCGGGAGGCGGAGCTTGCAGTGAGCTGAGATCCGGCCACTGCACTCCAGCCTGGGCGAGAGCGCGAGACTCTGTTTAAAAAAAAAAAAAAAGGCCGGGCGCGGTGGCTCAAGCCTGTAATCCCAGCACTTTGGGAGGCCGAGACGGGCGGATCACGAGGTCAGGAGATCGAGACCATCCTGGCTAACA
>NC_037678.1:67006243-67048129 GCF_003255815.1 Theropithecus gelada
CCCCGCCGATGTTGGCCTTCCTAATAATTCTCCTGCAAGTACTTATTGAGCACTGTGTGCCCACCATGGGTTCTAGCTTACAAACAGAGCTGGTGTGGGCCGGGCGCGGTGGCTCAAGCCTGTAATCCCAGCACTTTGGGAGGCCGAGACGGGCGGATCACGAGGTCAGGAGATCGAGACCATCCTGGCTAACACAGTGAAACCCCGTCTCTACTAAAAATACAAAAAATTAGCCGGGCGTAGTGGCGGCGCCTGTAGTCCCAGCTACTCGGGAGGCTGAGGCAGGAGAATGGCGTAAACCCGGGAGGCGGAGCTTGCAGTGAGCCGAGATCGCGCCACTGCACTCCAGCCTGGGGGCAACAGAGTGAGACTCCGCCTCAAAAAAAAAAAAAAAAAAAAAAAAAAAAGCGAGAATATGTTAAGAGTACATTTATACATATTTTAAGAATATATTTTGATGATACATTTGAATTTGTATACCAGGTTATAAATGTATTTCTTATTGTGGATAATGGTCAAAAAAGTTTAATTGCTCTTCATACTTGCCAGTAGCAGGGGGATAGGAAAGTTTGAAAGCCACTGGGCTAAAGTTTGGTAAATGTAGATGGACAGTGGAAGGAGGAGATGAAATTATAGAATTTTTCTTGTTTAAAAATATCTTTTTTACTTAGAATAATTTTAGATTTACTGAAAAGTTGCAAAGATAGTAGAGTTGTAGATCTATTACCAGTTTTCCTCTAATTAAAAAGTCATATAAAACTATGTTAATTTGACTGGGTGTGGTGGGTCACACCTATAATCCCAGTACTTTGGGAGGCCAAAGTGGATGGATTGCTTGAGCTCAGGAATTCAAGACTAGCCTGGGCAACATGGCAAAACCCCATCTCTACAAAAAAATAAAAAAATTATCCAGGCTTGGTGGTGCCTACCTGTAGTTCAAGTTATTTGGGAGGCTGAGGTGGGACGATTGCTTCAGCCTGTGAGATCAAGGCTGCAGTGAGCCTTGATCGCACCACTGTATTCAAGCCTGAGTGACAGAGTGAGACCCTGTCTCAAAAACAACAGGCCGGGTGCTGTGGCTCGAACTCCTGGGCTCAAGGGATCCTCTTGTCTCTAACTCCCAAGTAGCTAAGACTACAGACTTAAGCCACCACATCCAGCTTTTAATTAGCAGGGGCATGAAGTTCAGGGGCGGGGCTAGGACCAAAGCAGCTTGAGAATAGCTTTTTTTTTTTTTTTTTTTGAGATGGAGTCTGGCTCTCCTGATGTTCTCGATCTCCTGACCTCATGATACGCCCACCTCAGCTTCCCGAAGTGCTGGGATTACAGGTGTGAGCCACCACCACGCCCAGCCAGAGAATAGCTTTTTCTATAATAAAATAATGCTATAGTGAAGCTGTGGAGGGATCACGATGGATTGAATTTTTTTTTTTTTTTTTTTTTTTTGAGACGGAATCTCACTCTCTTGCCTAGGCTGAAGAGTGCAATGGCATTATCTTGGCTCACTGCAACCTCCACCTCCTGGATTCAGGCGATTCTCCTGCCTCAGCCACCCAGGTAGCTGGGACCACAGGCTCTAGCCACCACACCCAGCTAATGTTTGTATTTTTAGTAGAGACGGCATTTTGCCATGTTGGCCATGCTGGTCTTGAACTCCTGACCTCAGGTAATCCGCCCGCCTCGGCTTCCCAAAATGCTGGGATTACAGGCGTGAACCACCGCGCCCTGCCCTAGATTAAAACTCTTTTTTTTGTTTTTGTTTTTTTCTGAGACTAAGTATCACTTTTGTCATCCAGGGTGGAGTGCAATGGCGCCATCTGGGCTCACTGCAACCTCCGCCTCCGGGGTTCAAGCGATTCTCCTGCCTCAGCCTCCCGAGTAGCTGGGACCACAGGTGCCCGCCACCACGCCTGGCTAATTTTTATATTTTCAGTAGAGACCGGGTTTTGCCTTTTTGGCCAGACTGGTCTCGAACTCCTGACCTCGTGATCTGCCCTTCTCGGACTCCCAAAGTGCTGAGATTACAGATGTGAGCCACCGCGCCCGTCCTGTCTAAATTCTTTTTTTTTTTTTTTCGAGAAGGGGTCTTGCTCTGTTGCCCAGGCCGGAGTGCAGTGGCGCAATCTCGGCTCACTGCAAGCTCCGCCTGCCGGGTTCACGCCATTCTCCTGCCTCAGCCTCCGGAGTAGCTGGGACTACAGGCGCCCGCCACCTCGCTCGGCTGGTTTTTTTTTTTTTTTTTGGTATTTTTTAGTAGAGATGGGATTTCACCGTGTTAGCCGGGATGGTCTCGATCTCCTGACCTCGTGATCCGCCCGCCTCGGCCTCCCAAAGTGCTAGGATTACAGGCGTGAGCCACGCACCGGGCCCCCGGCCTGCATAAACTCTTAAAAGGGGCGAAAAAATCAGGTTTGGCTGTTTTGTCAGGATATAATAACTAGCCACCACGTTGTGCTCCATTTAATCCTCAAAAAACTTAGACGTAAGCACAATTTGCTCCTTCCGCGGGAACTGGAAGACGTGAAGCAATCTGCACAAAGTCTTGCAGTGAAAGGCCAAGCCGGACATTCATACCCAGCCCACCAGGCAGGGCCACCAGCCCAGGGTCGGTCCCGTGCGCAAACAGTCGCAAGCAGGGACTGAACCTCCCCCTCTTAGCACAAAACCCAGTAACTTCCGGGAGCTTGCCCGAGACCTTCAGCGCGCTTGCGCGGTCCCTTGACGTCAACCACGCTGTTCCGCCCCCTTCTGGAACGCGGAGCCGCTGAGCGGGTCGACGGCCATTTTGTGAAGCGGCGAAGGAGGTGGTGGCTGCGTTGGGCTCCGGGAAGCCGTTCGGGCTGGGGCTGTCGGCCGCGGGGCGGAGGCACTCGCGCGGGGGGTAATTCGGGGTCTGGGTTCTGGTGCCGCGCAGCTTTCCCCGGTAAGACTCCCGCAGCCCTTGAACGGGCGGGGCTGTGCGGGGCTCGTGGTGCCCCTTGGTGGCCCGGGGCGGGGCCTTCGGAGGCCTTCGAGCCCGCGGCAACTAGCACCCCACACAAAGGGTCGGGGCAGGAGTGCAGGGGGAGTGGGGTGCCACTTACGCCTCTGAGATCTGAGGGGATGCAAGGAGGACGCAAGAGAGAATGAGCCTGCGTACTGAAGTGGGAACGAGGCCGTAGCGAGGACGCCCCCGTGGTCTGAGAGGGGGCAGGTCAGAGCTGGCTGGCTCAGCGGCCTGCGAGCTAACGGGGACTGCAGTGAAAACACGTCTACAACCCGAATACGGAGGATTTCTTGTCTCCCCCAGTGAAGCAGAGGTTATAACTACATCTGTGTTCCTGGAGGTGGGGAGATAATCGTAGTGAGGACACTCCCTCGACCCGAAATGGAAAGGAGGCCTTTGTGGCCTACCAGCAAAAGGGGACCCAGGTCACACCTGTGGGAGGAAGCTATAGTCTGTACACTCCTGTGAGTTCAGAAAGGAAGTCTCACAACCGGCCGCCTTCGTGGCCTGAAGGTGGAGGGGGTTGCAGTGAAATGCCTCCGAGGTCCATTGCTGGGGAGGGGCTTTACTCGAGGGTGTAGCAGTTTTGAGAAGCAGGCGTCTGAAGCTAGGAAGTGAGGGGGTAGGGTGAGTACTCCTCCCGAGGCTCTGAGAACTGTAGTGAGAAGCCAGGCTTTGGTCCCCCCAGTAGGGAAGGGGCTGCGGAGAGCAGCACTTTTAGGGCTCCCTCGGGAGAGGATCCTCTGGCATTTCAGGAGGACGAGATCCAGTGGGCTGCGGAGGGTGGATGCTTTTGATGGAGAGTTAATTGAGTTTCTCTGAAGCTTGGCTGCATTAGTTTGCAGCCACGTGAATTGGGTGGTAGGAGGGACTGTGAGGATCTACAGGTTAGTGAGGAGGATGGACGCCAGTGCAGGAGGTTTAGCCGCTAGGTTGTAAACGTGTGGGCTTTTTGTGTGCCTCCAACGTGTGCTTTATAGTGACAAATCTGGGGGGCTCCTGTGAGGGTTACTCAGTATTAAGTGCTAACCATTCTTTACTCATCTGCGTGGTGTCATGCTGAGAATTGCAGACTTTTAAGAGATTTCTGGGCCCTAAAACCCTCCTTGGCTCCAGGATTCTCAGAGATAACCTAATATAAATTGAGGAAGTTGGTAGGGACCGTTTAATATTCAAGAATAGAGTCAGTGTAACCCACTGGAAAGAAGTGATGGCAATTGAAGGTTTGTTGAAGGGAGAGGCTAGGCTTGTGACTGCAGTATTTCTTTTAGAGCTTCTTGCTTGAATGGTTTGAAATGGTGTAATTTTTGCAAAATGCAGTCTTAGCAACAAGAATTGTCTGGGACCTTGTTAACTAGTGATTTTGTTAATGCATCTCAGAGCATCTGGAGTTGAGAAAAATCCCTCAAGTCTGGACACATAGAAATCTTGTTTTTTAAATTATAGAACTACAATACAAGACTGGTTGTACTCGTTTTTGAAATTTGGTAGTTTTGAAAAGAATGGAGGATTTCTGGATTTAGTTGAAAGTGTGTGCAGACATTTTCCAAGAATATAAAAAGAAGTTGGGAAGAACTGTTACAGGTGGTTCAAATAACGTTATGGTAATTTATGAAGAAAGTGAAATGTTTGGCGTGTTTATACAAAACATAATGAAGATGTGCTTAGTATATATTATTGGACAGATTTTTAATGAAACAGGGAATGCGTTTTTATATCACATATGCTCGATTAAATGTTGATTACTTTATGGATTGTAATGTATAATTTTCATTTTCCTTATGTTCGAATTTGTTAGATGAAAACTGTGAGCTTTAGAAATAATTGTGTAGTTACTTGCAACGTATTGTTACATGCTAATACCAGTACTCTTTGGGATTCTTTCACCTTCTTTGACACGTCAAATGTTTTGATGACTGAGTATTGAGAGCTTGGGAGTTGTTAGTACAATTTTTAGATGTGAAACTTGATTTTGTGGGCCAATGTGTTCCAGGTGCTGGAATTCAGTGACAGTGTTGATAGTTTTTACTCCATTTTGCAGAGAGCCACTCTGTCATTGTTGGAATGTATGTTTTCTTCTGTAGATGTTGTAGGAAGAACCAAGTGTCAGTAGTTGATTGCACAAAAGATGCTTTTAGATGTCCCTCCCTAAAATGCAGAGACTTCTATATCTTTTATATCTTTTGTCTGGCACACAAGTGCTTAATAGTAAATGTTCATGGAGTAAAGGAATATTGTTAAATGTTTTCAACTAAACAGAAAAGATAATTTTGTCTAAACTACAGTTTTATCAGATTTTACTACCACACCCATATACTTTTTGGTTTGCACAAAATTTAATTAAGTTTGAAGCCAGCTTTTAAGACTCAAAAACAGTGAAAGTGAATGTGGTTGTTTAGAAGTATAATTTTGCTCTGAAGTGAAAATGAAGGTAGTGAACATTTTTGTTGGCATTTGGGGGGATTGAAAAATAACTTAATATTTTTGACAGGAAGAATATCTTATTTAGAAATGTCTTCTGATTTGCTGCCTTTGAGTACGGAATGGAGGTTAATGGAAAAATTGAGCAATGCATTATAAAAAGTATACATCTCCATCAGTGTCAGAATAATTTTTTCATTAAGAATGATCCCAGACTTTGAAATATGGTCCATTTGGGAATGGGGAACAAAATCAAGTGGCTGAAACTGTGGTTGTTTCATAATGTTTACTATAATGTGATTATTACTGTTTTTAGCATTGTGCCCTTTGTGATTGGTTCTCTGTTGCTTATCTCTGAGGTGAACATTTGAGGGTTTGTTTCTTTTGGATCCGAAGAACCTAGCTGTGCTGTACCCTGGTTCTTGTTGATTAGAGTGATGAATGAACAAAGTTAAAGTTCACTTTTGGATGTTTACTACCAGATGAAGAGTGAAAATAGTCGTTTTAGTTTGTGCCTTGACTTCTTGATGAAGAGATTTGTTGTCAGACATTTTTTCCTGAAATTCCAAGTGATTAGAATGGCTATTAAATACAAAAGTCTGTCTTGTCATAATATGTTAAATTTTTGTAGCAGATACTTGTGATTTGTGCATGCATCTGGTATTTTGTCAAGTTGAAGCAAGCCTTTATGTTAGGACTAATTCCTATTACGAATGGAAAACATACTAAAGCCAGCTGCTTGTTTTAGATCTTCTGAAGTATGTCAGTGGCTTTAATGACAAATCAGGCCCATTTTCTCCTTTCCTATCATTATGCTATATGTATAGATATAATATGTATTTTAGATGTTTTACTGTGTAGTTATTATTTTAGTCTTACCCTTCTAAAGTTCAGCAAAGCTTTAGGTGAATGGGGTGGATTTTTAAAATCCTGCATTCAGTCGCTAGCTGACATTTAGAATACAGGAATAGCAGTTTCCTGGAAAACAGTGACACTTATATTAAATTCTTGTGGTCTTTACAAAGTGAGGTGTCAAAACAGAAGTATTTCAGTTCTATTTCCATTTACCTTTCCCTTTTGAAGAGGTATAATACCAAGGGTTGTGAAGTTCTGACTTGTAGCATCAACTTTCTGCATTATTTTTCCTTGGTATGGGGTGGGATGGGTATTCCCCTTTGCTGAAATAGAAGAGAATCATAAATTTCTATCTAGATTGATTTTGTGCTTTAAGTTGTACACATAAAACTTGAACTAGGCATTTGCCAAATTCAGCTGGGCCTTTCAGCCTTAACTTGTGGAATGAGAATGAGAAATTACTTCCTTTTAAAGGTAATTTCTGGTAACCTTTTAGGAATTTTTGAGAGTAGACCTGGGGAGTTCCTTTTGAGCTTAACTGGCTGACCCCACCTTTGTCTTTCCCAAGATGGACATACAGTATGTTTTGAGTTTGGAAGGGAAGAGGCTGAGAGGAACCTTCCTACCTTATATTCAGGCATATACCCTGGCCCCATACCTGACCTTTTGAATTGGAATCTCCAGTAGGGATCAGATGTTCATTACAAGTTCTAGAAACTAGAAAGTTACCCTGTTGTGTGGCTGCTGGAGTCAAACCTGTACATAAATATTTGCAGTACTTCATGCTCTTGCTCATTCTCTGTTTCACATTTCTCTTTGTCACTTGTTAAACTACTAGATATGGCTTTTAAACGAAGAATTTTTAAACTCCTTAGACTTGGTTAGGCTAGGCCAGGCGCGGTGGCTCACACCTGTAATCTCATCACTTTGGGAGGCTGAGGCGTGCGGATCACATAAGGTCAGATCGAGACCAGCCTGGGTAACATAGTGAAACCCCTGTCTCTACTAAAAATACAAAAATAAGCCACGGGTGGTGGCACATGCCTGTAGTCCCAGCTACTCCAGAGGCTGAGGCATGAGAATAGCTTGAACCCAGGGAGGCGGAGGCTGCAATGAACCTAGATCGCACCACTGCGCTCTAGCCTGGGCCACAGAGTGACACCCTATCTCAAAAAAAAAAAAAAAAAGAAAAAGACTTAATTAGGCTAGATTTCTACAACATGTGAAAGATTAATACAATGCTCTAGGTTTTTCAGTGTGTTGATTACATATTTGCATAGCTTTTTGTGGCAAAACAATCTCACTGTTCTTCAGCAACTTGAGTAGTTGACTAGAAGATGAATAGTTTGTCCTTTAGAAAATCACATAGAATTTTTGAAAAATCTGTTTTCCTTTTTGGTGATGAATATTAAGGTCACTAGTTGTATTTTGGTCTTGGAAGATACTAATTTAAGATGAGCATCATTTGGATAAGTAGTTATTGGTAATCTTAGTACTGAACAGTGACGAATTTCTTCTCCGAATTAAAACATGACCTTTGAAAGAAATAAAAAGTAAAAAATTACCTTTGAATATAGTTGTCTAGGCATTTGGTCATATATGCTTGTGACTTGTTAATAACTTCACCAGTTTTGAAGAAATGACAGTGAAAGATGAGTGACCTGTTTTTATTTTGGGATATACTCTTATTATGTCAGGCATTTTTAGGGTGCTTTTAAATTTTATTTTATTTATTTAATTTTTTTTAATTTTACAAATTTTTGGGAACTGTTGTGGTGTCAGAGGAAAAAACACTTTCCCTTAATATTTTGTTAATATTTTGAGCTCCTGTGGAATTAGTCCTTATAGCAAGAACTCATACTTCATTTGGTTTGTGATGTTGGATGCTATTTTGTGCAAAATAAAATATATTGAAAGAATAATTGCAGTAATTTCCATGAGTACCCTTGAATTGCTATTTTAAGTTGTCCAAGAATTGTTACTGTGCGAACTTGTGCCTTTTCATCACAAATTTGGTGAGAACCTGGGGAAATAGACTTGTACGGAGTTTTCTGGATTGGTTTAATTATAAAGTGATCAAAGCAATTAGCAGCTGTGAAGCTGAGCTTTATGACTGTTTTAATTTTCAATGGATTCGTTACTGGGCTAAGTTATGACACTCTTGATGTATGTAAATATATAAATATTTTGAGATACTCTAATTTGAAAGCAATACCAACTATAAAAAGCATGTGCAGGATTTTGTTATGGTGTCTTTCCTTTTTTTTTTTTTTTTGATATGCATTCTAATGAAGTACTCTGGTGGTTTCAGACTCGCCTTCGTAATGTACAGTGTGGCCTGTGTGTGTTGTTTTGTGTTTCCTGCATTGATTTTTGCCTCCGTTTATTCTCTATTGCAGTCTAAAAGTTGGTTTTAATTGGTTGCCCACAGGATTGACTTGGCCTCTACTTCTTGTTAAGAAAATACATCTCTTGTTTTATCAGGTAAGAGATTTTGAATAGAGAGTTCGTTTTTATACAAAATAAAATGAGATAGCTTATTAAGAAATATGAAAATATGTGTAGCAACTATATTGGGTGTGTGTGTTTTTGTTTGCTTGTTTTTTGTTTTGAGACGGAGTCTTGCTCTGTCGCCCAGGCTGGACTCCGTTGCCCAGGCTGGAGTGCATGGTGCTATCTCGGCTCACTGCAATCTCCACCTCCTGGGTTCAAGCACTTCTCAGCCTCAGTCTCCCAAGTAGCTGGGATTACAGGTGCCTACCACCACGCCCAGCTAATTTTTTGGTATTTTTAGTAGAGATGGGGTTTTACCATCTTGGCCAGGCTGGTCTTGAACTCCTGACCTTGTGATCCACCTGCCTCGGCTTCCCAGAGTTTTGGGATTACAGGCGTGAGCCACTGCCCCGGCCGGTGTGGTTTTTTACAAGTTTATCTGAGGGATGGGGGTGGGGTAGATGGGTGCTTCGAATAGTTGTTCTTTTGGGGGTCAATTTCATTTATATGGATGTTTTTCTCTTGCTATTTTCCTGATAGGCAGTAAGTAGCTGTTTTATTCCTTAGTAGCATTTTAGACTACAAATACAGATACTTGTTGTTGGTATGTTTATTTATATTTCCTAAAAGTTTAAGTGTAGATATTGAGTAACATGTTTTAGAGTACAAATTTTAGACTTTTTTTTTTTTTTTTTTTTTTTTTTTTGAGACGGAGTCTCGCTCTGTCGCCCAGGCTGGAGTGCAGTGACCGGATCTCAGCTCACTGCAAGCTCCGCCTCCCGGGTTTACGCCATTCTCCTGCCTCAGCCTCCCGAGTAGCTGGGACTACAGGCGCCCACCACCTCGCCCGGCTAGTTTTTTTTTTTTGTATTTTTTAGTAGAGACGGGGTTTCACCGGGTTAGCCAGGATGGTCTCGATCTCCTGACCTCGTGATCCGCCCGTCTCGGCCTCCCAAAGTGCTGGGACAAATTTTAGACTTTAAATGAAACCTTAGCAAGTGGAATCTAACCCTCCTGTTTAAGTAACTAAGATAGGCCCAAGTTAGGTTGAAATGACTTAGCTGTCAAACAGTTACCTAGTAACAGAATAACAGATACTTTTTTGTTGTTGTTGTTGTTTTATTTTTATTTTTTGAGGCAGAGTTTCGTTCTTGTTGCCCAGGCTGGAGTGCAATGGCGTGATCTCTGCCTCGCGGGTTCAATTGATTCTCCTGCCTCAGCCTCCATAGTAGCTGGGATTACAGGCACCTGCCACCACACCCAGCTAATTTTCTTGTATTTTTAGTGGAGACAGGGTTTCACTATGTTGGCCAGGCTAGTCTTGAACTCCTGACCTCAGGTGATCCACCCGCCTCAGCCTCCCAAAGTGCTGGGATTACAGGCGTGAGCCACCGCACCTGGCTGCAGATATTATTTCATATTTTTTGGAAGCTAGAAACAATTTTCCTCATCAGATGACTTTATAAATAAATCTTGTATTCCACTTTGGTTTAATATTCCACCCTTTCCAGCTGGTAATCTGAGGCAGATTTTCAATAGCATATTCTTGTGTACCTTGTACAAAGTTTCAGTAAATCCCTACTCTTAACAAAAAAAGGCTTGAAGACTTAACTGTGTTTGTCAGTTTAGCCCTGTGTTTAATTTTTGTGTTCTTGGGACTATATCAAGTTCCTGTTTTATTGTCCCAGTGCAAACTAATATCTCTGTCTCTCTCATATTGTTTTGAGTACCTTGATTGCCCATGATGTTTCCCCTATACAAAGTGATTAAGCGGTTTTTGAAGTTGAACAGTAAATACTATCGCATTTTGCATATAGCCACATAATTCTAGACTGAGCAAGGAATATGAATTTGATTTAATGACTTGGACACTGCTTGATGAACCTCCTTATAGGCTGCTAAATAGTAAATAAGAAAAGAGACTGTTGGTGTGATGTTTTTTAGCGTTAATTTTTCTTGTTGACTCTTGAAGTTTGTAAATGAAAAGCTTTCCCACCCTTCCCAAATTTCTGGTGCTTTATGATGGCCTCACAAAAAGCATTTTCTGTTTGCTAGTCCATTTTTCTGGATTAAATTTGAAGGTGGCTTTTATTTTTGTGTTATGTGTCTGTGAGAAAACTGTCAAAGCCAAACAGTTTGTTTCTTGTTTGTATATGGCAATTGTCATACTGAGATATACAGATTTTGTTGCATTGAATTAGTATTTATATAATATTTGACATTGAAGTTACAGAATTCTTAGAGCTTATAGCAGAAAAACTTGCCACTTCTAATGTTCTTGAGAAGTGATAAAACTGTATCTCTTCATTAATTTATAACCTTTCTGAGGGTCATAGAGCTGATTTTATAGGCTTATATTTAAAAGTTGACTTTTCAGGTGGGGCGCAATGGCTTGCGCCTGTAATCCCCACACTTTGGGAGGCTGAGGAGGGTGGATCACCTGAGGTCAGTAGTTCGAGACCAGCCTGACCGACATGGTGAAACCCCATCTCTCCTAAATACAAACAATTAGCCAGGCGTGGTGGCACATGCCTGTAATCCCAGCGACTTGGGAGGCTGAGGCAGGAGAATTACTTGAACCTGGGAGGTGGAGGTTGTCGTGAGCCGAGATGGCACCATTGCACTCCAGTCTGGGCTATAAGAGTGAAACTCCATCTCAAAATAAATAAATAAATAAAAGTTGACTTTTCAGATGGGTTGGAAAACACCCTATGTTATTGACCACCTTAATTTCAAAGTAATATGTTTCCCAGTCTCAATAATTGGGTTTGTGTCATTTTCCAAAGGGCTGCCCTTGGATTTGCTCTTAGAAGCCTTTAGAACTGAAATTTGAGGGGAACATTTCTTTTTTGATTATGTCAAAACAGGCATGATCTAAGGAGATCACAGAGATCGTACAGGAGTGGCGTAGATCCAAGACTGTAACAACCACTGAGTAATTCACACTCTGGTTCTAAAACAAAAACAAAAAATATTTTTATTGTCAGCCGTCTCCTAGGGGAAAATAATACTTTAAAAAATTTTATTAAATAGAGGATTTGGTTATGAGTCATTGGACCTGAGTTTTAATTAAAATAGTCACAGTGAATGGGACTATAACCAGGTTCTACTTTTGGGGGTAATGAATAAAGGTAACTCAGATTTTGTCTATCCTATTCAGTAGTTCTTTTGGCTTCTTAGTATGTCTTAACCTTGTTTATAATAAATAATTCCATATGTAGTTTTTTGTAATCTATAAGGCAGATCGAAAAGTTTTAGGATGAATAAAATAATGGAACCAGTTCTCATTTAAGATTTGAATCTACTTTTAAGTATTATTTACAGTTCATTAGTATTCTAGTTTTTTGCTTCTGTTGGATTTTGAGACTGAGCTCTATAAAATCACACTCTTGATAATTCTATGAAATTGTCAAGAATATAGGGAAGATGCGAAATCAGTTTTTAATATTAACTTTGATATATTCTTTACATGCTTTTTCCCTATAGATTGTTAAACTTTGTTTCCTGATTTGACTTACACATTTCTTTTAAATCTTACTGAATGATTAGTGGTCTGAATGATGTATATGTATTTTACTGTCCTACAGTTGTTTTTTCTTGAACTTTTTGAGTCTTGGGACTGAACTGTTTCCAAAATTAATGCCTTCTGGAAGTTGAAATTGTCTACGTTTTACATTGTAAATGGCACGAAATGTTCAGTTTTTAGAATATCTAAATTAAAGACATTGCCTGTGATAGCTTCAGGGACTATTTGAGGGCCTAATATGGTAGCTGGTCATTCTTGTAGCTAAAAACTTGGTGTGATAAACAGGAGTCTGACCTGGCCGTTGCCTTTTCTCATCTGCAGGTGTGTGTGGTTTCAGCGCAGCATGGCTGTGGTCATCCGTTTGCAAGGTCTCCCAATTGTGGCGGGGACCATGGACATTCGCCACTTCTTCTCTGGATTGACCATTCCTGATGGGGGCGTGCATATTGTAGGGGGTGAACTGGGTGAGGCTTTCATCGTTTTTGCCACTGATGAAGATGCAAGGCTTGGTATGATGCGCACAGGTGGTACAATTAAAGGGTCAAAAGTAACACTATTGTTGAGTAGTAAAACGGAAATGCAGAATATGATTGAACTGAGTCGTAGGCGTTTTGAAACTGCCAACTTAGATATACCACCAGCAAATGCCAGTAGATCAGGACCACCACCTAGCTCAGGAATGAGTGGCAGGGTAAACTTGCCCACAACAGTATCCAACTTTAATAATCCTTCACCCAGTGTAGTTACTGCCACCACTTCTGTTCATGAAAGCAACAAAAACATACAGACATTTTCCACAGCCAGCATAGGAACAGCTCCTCCAAATATGGGAGCTTCCTTTGGGAGCCCAACGTTTAGCTCAACCGTTCCAAGCACAGCCTCTCCAATGAACACAGTCCCGCCGCCACCAATTCCTCCAATTCCAGCAATGCCATCTCTGCCACCAATGCCATCCATTCCCCCAATTCCAGTTCCTCCTCCAGTACCTACATTACCTCCTGTGCCTCCTGTGCCCCCGATTCCCCCAGTTCCTTCTGTGCCACCCATGACCCCACTGCCACCCATGTCGGGCATGCCGCCCTTGAATCCGCCACCTGTGGCACCTCTACCTGCTGGAATGAATGGCTCTGGAGCACCTATGAATTTGAACAATAACCTGAATCCTATGTTTCTTGGTCCATTGAATCCTGTTAACCCTATCCAGATGAACTCTCAGAGCAGTGTGAAGCCACTCCCCATCAACCCTGATGATCTATATGTCAGTGTGCATGGAATGCCCTTTTCTGCAATGGAAAATGATGTCAGAGATTTTTTCCATGGGCTCCGTGTTGATGCAGTACATTTGTTGAAAGATCATGTAGGTCGAAATAATGGGAATGGATTGGTTAAGTTTCTCTCCCCTCAAGATACATTTGAAGCTTTGAAACGAAACAGAATGCTGATGATTCAACGCTATGTGGAAGTTAGCCCTGCCACAGAAAGACAGTGGGTAGCTGCTGGAGGCCATATCACTTTTAAGCAAAATATGGGACCTTCTGGACAAAGTCATCCCCCTCCTCAGACACTTCCCAGGTCAAAATCGCCCAGTGGGCAGAAAAGATCAAGGTCAAGATCACCACATGAGGCTGGTTTTTGTGTTTACTTGAAAGGGCTACCATTTGAAGCAGAAAACAAACATGTCATTGATTTTTTTAAAAAGCTGGATATTGTGGAAGATAGTATTTATATAGCTTATGGACCCAATGGGAAAGCAACTGGTGAAGGCTTTGTAGAGTTCAGAAATGAGGCCGACTATAAGGCTGCTCTGTGTCGTCATAAACAGTACATGGGCAATCGCTTTATTCAAGTTCATCCAATTACTAAGAAAGGTATGCTAGAAAAGATAGATATGATTCGAAAAAGACTGCAGAACTTCAGCTATGACCAGAGGGAAATGATGCTAAATCCAGAGGGGGATGTCAACTCTGCCAAAGTCTGTGCCCACATAACAAATATTCCATTCAGCATTACGAAGATGGATGTTCTTCAGTTCCTAGAAGGAATCCCAGTGGATGAAAATGCTGTACATGTTCTTGTTGATAACAATGGGCAAGGTCTAGGACAGGCATTGGTTCAGTTTAAAAATGAAGATGATGCACGTAAGTCTGAACGCTTACACCGTAAAAAACTTAATGGGAGAGAAGCTTTTGTTCATGTAGTTACCCTAGAAGATATGAGAGAGATTGAGAAAAATCCCCCTGCCCAAGGAAAAAAGGGATTAAAGATGCCTGTGCCAGGTAATCCTGCAGTTCCAGGAATGCCCAATGCGGGACTGCCAGGTGTGGGACTGCCCAGTGCAGGACTTCCCGGTGCGGGCCTGCCCAGCACAGGACTGCCTGGTTCAGCAATAACCAGTGCAGGACTGCCCGGTGCGGGAATGCCCAGTGCAGGAATACCTAGTGCAGGAGGTGAAGAGCATGCCTTTCTGACCGTAGGATCAAAGGAAGCCAACAATGGGCCTCCATTTAACTTTCCTGGTAATTTTGGTGGATCAAATGCCTTTGGGCCACCAATCCCTCCTCCAGGATTAGGAGGAGGGGCCTTTGGTGATGCTAGGCCTGGTATGCCTTCAGTTGGAAACAGTGGTTTGCCTGGTCTAGGACTGGATGTTCCGGGTTTTGGAGGTGGACCAAACAATTTAAGTGGGCCATCGGGATTTGGAGGGGGCCCTCAGAATTTTGGAAATGGCCCTGGTAGCTTAGGCGGTCCTCCTGGTTTTGGAAGTGGCCCTCCTGGTCTTGGAAGTGCCCCTGGGCATTTGGGTGGGCCACCAGCTTTTGGGCCTGGCCCTGGCCCTGGCCCTGGCCCTGGCCCAATCCATATTGGTGGTCCCCCTGGCTTTGCATCTAGTTCTGGAAAACCAGGACCGACAGTAATTAAAGTGCAGAACATGCCCTTTACTGTGTCTATTGATGAGATTTTAGATTTCTTTTATGGCTATCAAGTAATCCCAGGCTCAGTGTGTTTAAAATACAATGAAAAAGGTATGCCCACAGGTGAAGCCATGGTGGCCTTTGAGTCTCGGGATGAAGCCACAGCTGCTGTCATTGACTTAAATGACAGGCCTATAGGTTCAAGAAAAGTAAAACTTGTGTTAGGGTAGCCATTCACATCATTCTTTATAGGGTAGATCTTCATATTGCTGTGATTAATGCATCCAGATTGTTTTCCTAGTATTTCCAGGTTAGAACCTGTGGATTGTTTCAATTGCATATAGCTTGGTTTCCATAACATAGAGCATTGGTTGACTGTTTACAGAAGACTCACCAGGATAAACATTGCTGTATGTTACAGTAAAGCTATCTGGAGAGAACACATAAATGATTTTGGCATACCATTAGAGAAACCATTTGTAAAACTCAAATGACCACATAAAGCTTATCAAGGAGTCTAGATTGGTTTTGTTTTATACCATATGGGATGAAGAAAATAGAAATGTCAGTAAAACTCATTGAGGGTGCTCTTGCCAGCTGCTGAAAATAGGAGTTGGCTACTCTCAGAATTTGGTTTAAAGCTGGACAGATTTGCTTTGTTATAGGGTAAAGCTTTGTCTAAAGTCCTCATTTTCTTTTAAAATTGAATAAAATTTCTGTATACAGATTCATTGTATGTACCTTTATTGCTTCTTAAGGGTCCTTGCTGTATAGACAGTCCTGCTTCAGAAGTTGCTGCTTTGTTTGTCTAATTGACTCATTTGTAAATGAGCAGAACTGTTTTGTTGGGTTTTTTCCCTAAATATAAAAGTCCACACTTGGTTTGTGCTATAACCTCGAACTTTGATTTCTAATGTCACACTTAAAACTGTGTGGAATAAGACTTTTGCTACAAAAATAAACTATGGAGTCCTTTACCTACCAGAGCCTTTTTGGTTTGACCGCCACGATTTAGGTTAGTCAGTTTAAAAATTGTTCATGTTGTTTGGATGGTATCAAAAACCAGAAACCACTTTTAATAATGTGTTTAAGATACTTGATTTGAAGTCCTGTTCATGATGGACTAACTGTAGTATCAGTTTCCTCCTGTCCCAATTTATGTGAAATTTTGGCCTTTAAACAAAGAGGGGCCCATTCATAAGAAAGTGTTATATCTAGGTTTTTAAAACTGAAGTTGAAATTATCTTTGATAGCAGTAGTATTATAGAATAAAAGATCCATGTGCTGGTTCATAGATTGATATGTGTTAATCCTGTTATTTGGAGGCTTTTTGGCATAGTTGTTCGATCAGGAGCCTGTTGACTAAAAGTCTTCATACAAGAGTACAAGTGCAGCCGCCAGAGGGGAGAAAATTGAGATTCTTGACCCTTTCATAATCTTTTCTTTGGTATTCAGGACACTAAGGCAGGAGGACCACATGAGTTCTGGTTGGTAAGTGTCCTTGTCATGAAAACACTTGCCTTACAAGGCTCTAATTATGATTACTTTCCCTAGTCAGTGCTCTGAAGATGTGTCACATTACATTATAAACAATACGGAAGGGGAGATAGGTGAGATGATAAGAAAAACAAATTTTCTCACTGTCATAAAAGGCTCTAATTATGGTTACTTGTCATGAGAACACTTGCCTTACAAGGCTCTAATTATGGTTACTTTCCCTAGTCAGTGCTCTGAAAATGTATCACATTATATTATAAACAATACAGAAGGGGAGGTAGATGAGAGATCATGAAAAACAAATTTTGTCTTTTACATGGCCCCTTTGTCTTCGGTTGAAACATCCCCAACATTTCCTACAAATCAGTGTACTTAAAAAAGGGGTCAGTCTTTTAAAATAAGTCTTTCCTATTAAAATAATATACAGTGCCTTTTTGGTGTTGTGAGTCAGTGGAACACTGAAATATAGCGGTTGTGTAATTTAGATTTAAGAGTGGCAACAGTTTCATTTGATAAGATTTGAAAAGGCTTTTTATCACTACAATCTTAGAGGATTGTCAGTACAGGATTTTTGTTTAAGGGAAGGATTGTTTAGACTCAAAGAAGAGGTGACTGTGTTGTGGGTCTTTTGACAATTCATGAATACAAATTGGCTTTGACAGGTCACTAGATACTGCCTCCTCAATTTAAAAAGCAATATAACGTTTGTATATGCTGTTTAAGTTAATGTTAAGTAATCATTTCTCATTCCAAAGACAATGCAAAAAACTTCAGCACTGCTTGAGAGTTGTATTTCAACCACAGATATTTTCCCGATTGGAAAACTATTTTCATTTTAGAAAAATGGGTTGTTTGAAGATGAAAGTCTTTTATCTTATTTCACAGTTTATTTTGGTTATATGTTCGTACATTCTTATTAAATATTTCATACACTTTATTGCAACTACTTTGTTATTTCTACATCTTAGATAAATGCTGAAAAGGAAAACTTGATTCCATTGTTCATCTAATTAAATAAATTAAGAAAAGAGCGGTTTGTGTAGAAATTGGAGAGAACTATGTTTTATATGAATCACAACAGTGCTCGTTGTGGAATGTAATTAAATGCTTTGCCCTCTGGAACTTGATTTTTGTGTATCTGAGACTTATTAACAGTGCTAACTGCTAAGGATACTGTTTATCTTGTTCTGGGCATTGGAGTTTCAGTTTTTAAAAAATTCTTGAAAATGTATTCTGTGAAACTACTCATACCTCTCTTCCTGCGAATTTTCTCCTAAGAACTAGGTTTGGGGTAGAAATGAATTGACATTATTTTCTCATTTGCTTTGTATGGTATGAAGGATTTGTAAAGCTTTGCTCAAAGTTGTGTGCATTTGTAAACACTATCTTGATATTTTCAATTTTATGTGTAAATTTTATTGTCTGCTTTTGGTGATTCTGACATTAATGGAAGATAATATTTTCCATTAGATTTAATTTTTTTTCCTCTCCCTTCTGATTTTTTTTTATTGGTGTTCATTTTTCTTTTGATTTAAAGGATTAGAGAAATCTACAAATGTATGTCATAAATAAGCAAATTTGTAAACTTTTCTGAACTTTAGTGAAACATTTAGTTTACAAGCATAATTTGGAGGTGTGTTTTGTGTTTACACTGTAGTTTGGATGTACAATTATTATTAGTGGCTTTTTAAAGAATGAAACAGTGTTAAGTGAAATGTAGTTCCTAGCTTTGTACTCCAAGTTGTCAAAGCATCAACAATGAAAATTCGATTAGGAAACTTTATTTAAAATTTCAGATAGTAATATTCTATGTAGTTAAGGCCAGTCTTAACCCACTGGATGAAAATCTAGGACTGTATGAAAGTAAGCAAACATACACATTTTTAGGTGGAAATAGTCAACCTCGCATAAAAATAAGGATGCATGAAAGCCTTAAACTCCAGCTCCCTTTTACTGGAGTCTGTGGTTGTGTACAGGTATGGGCCAAGTGTGTAAAAATAAAATCTCATCAATTTTAAGAACACTCGGGAAATGAGTAAAGAAAATGTAAGATTGCTGCTAGTCATATCTCTTGGAAAGAATTTCTGGAAGTGGTCACTTTAAAAATTATTTTCCATCCTTGCAAAATTGCCACATTTAAATTGTTTTACTGGCAGTTCTATAGTAGTCCAGACTTTAGAAACCAAACACAATAAAATGGCTTGTTGCCAATATGGCCACATCATTGCCAGCAAGTATTGCCTTGGCATCATTCAGCAGAGGTTTTTGTTTATAAAGATGAAGTCTTGAATACTGTTCAATAAACTTGTCAAAAAATAAAACAGGCTGATGCTTTTAATGCTTTAACTGCACAAAAGTACTGAGCTATATTATTATTTTGTAAGGGTTTTTTTTTTTTTTAAACCTGAAAATATTTTGTACCTTTGGAAAGGTAGATTTGGTAATCTTGGAGAGGTAAAATTGTTGCTTATCCTTGCCTGCTAATGCTGAAGTGTCAAGAGAAGATACTTGGAACAACAGGGAGGAAACTTGATTCTAGTTTAAGTCCATAGTATCCACCTTTTCAGAATTTTATGTGTGTGATGTGTTGGCAAACAAAGCTCTTAAAAAATGTTGAAAACTTTTTATCTTGAAGGAGTTTAGCTTGTATTAGAATTTGGATACCCAGCGTGTTTTAGAGGGGGCTAGACATCCATAATTCCAGGTAGTAGCCGAGCCATTATTAAATAATCAGGGTTTGACTAAACAATGAACAAATCTCTGAGTGAAATCAGCTGTCTACAGATATCCAGAATGGCTTTTACCATCTGAAAGGGGTGGACTGTGTGATAATATGTCTCCTTTTCTTGTTCAGGAGAGATAGTTATGTAATTCATTGTTACCTGCTTTCCAGTGTTTTACAGCAAGAAATAGTTTATCAATTATGTGCATCATCACCAATCTCCCAAAAGTAGAGCTTTTATGGGATATGGTAGAATCTAAACTTAACGGCTTTCTTTCCTTTTTTTTTTTTTTTTAATTAAAAATAGCTGTATTTCAGTCTCATCTTTTTAGTATAAAATTGGTCATTTTGACTTGTAAAATGTTCTGGGAAGAGTGGTAGTAGCACAATTCTCTGATGTCATAGTGACTTTTCTGGGAAAACCCTTCTCTATTCAACAACATAAGTAAGTTCATCTCCTGCTCAGGTAAATGGTAATTTTTTTATTTTTATTTTTTTGAGATGGAGTCTCGATCTGTCGCCCAGGCTGGTGTGCAGTGGCGCGATCTCGGCTCACTGCAACCTCCACCTCCCTGGTTCAAGCGATTCTCCTGCCTCAGCCTCTCAGTAGCTGAGACTACAGGTGCATGCCAGCACGCCCAGCTAATTTTTTTTTCTATATTTCTAGTAGAGATGGGGTTTCACCTTGTTGGCCCGGATGGTCCCGATCTGATCTCGTGATCTGTCCACCTGGGCCTCACAAAGTGCTGAGATTACAGGCGTGAGCCACCGTGCCCAGCTGGTAAATGGTAATTCTTTGCCATGCTGTTCTTGAGTTTATTCTTGTTGCTTTGGCTGCTTTGTGTTAGAGTCTCAAAAGCATCCTAGAGTATGACTCCTTTTCTGGATCGACATAACTAGCAGTGAGCAACCATGGTGGTATGCTCTTCTACATACTGCTCTATCACTGGAGTCCAGAAGGAGAAAAAAGCTACCTGACATAAACATTTCAGATCCAGGGACAGAAGGGCAGCACTCTAAAAGTCTAGGGCCAGGAAAGAGTGCTGGGAAAAGTCAACCACATCCCTTGAATTCTGTCAGTAGCCCCACGGACCTCTTTCCAGTGAAAATGTTTAAGGTGTGCTTCCTTCAGCAGCACATACTAAAACCTGGAATGAAACAGAGAAGATTAGCATGGCCCCTGCGCAAGGATGACATGCAATTTGTGAAGCGCTCTGTATTTTTTTTTAATTAAAAGAAAATGTTGAAGGTTAGGGCATAGAGACTCGGCAAATATCATAGAGAAGTGGTAAATGGCACAGCTGAACATTGGAATTGGCTCCCCATTTGTTCCAGGCATCTGAATTTTGATCTTAGTAACTACTAGTTTCAAGTCATTTTTCTTAATTGATGATTTGCCATTTCATAATAGGAGAAGATGACTGTTTGGTTATGGAGCAATGACCAGCAAGAGAACATAATTCAGTATGAACAGTCAAAGGTGTTGAGTGAATTTAACTCTTTTTAGGAATGAGCTGTACTGTATTCAAATGGGCTACTTGATGGTTCATTCCCTCCATTCTGCTGCTGTTCATTTCCTCCCTTTGCTTGCTTATATAGTAAATCTGCTCGTAACCAGGACTGAAAACTCTTAGACTGAAGCCCCTTCACTGCTGTCTCTAGCCCCAGCCTCCTAATGGGTGGGAATAGTTCACTCATAGCTTTTGATTAGTGGAAAAGACTTGTCAGGCTGGACGTGGTGGGTCACACCTGTAATCCCAGCACTTTGGAAGGCTGAGGTGGGAGGATTGCTTGAGCCCAGGAATTGAGGCTAGCCCAAGTAACATAGCGAGACCCTGTCTCAAAAAAAAAAAAGCCTTGTCACTTAGAGTTTGTGCTTCATATCAAATGATAACCACATTGTGCTACCACAAGTCACACAGTGGAAATGATTTAAGGAGTTTAGTTTCTTTTTGTTGTTTTTTGTTTTGTTTTGTTTTGTTTTGAGATGGTCTTACTCTGCCGCCCAGGCTGGAGTGCAGTGGTACAATCAGCTCCCTGCAACCTTGACTTCCTGGTTTCAAGCAGTCCTGCTTCAGCCTCCTAAGTAGCTAATTTTTTTTTTTTTTTTTTTAAATTTTTTTTGTAGAGACAAGTAAATGCGAGGGGAGAGGTGGTAGTGGAGTGGAGGGGTAGTTTCACTATGTGGCTTAGGCTGGTCTTGAGCTCCAGGGCTCAAGCGATGGATGCTTCCGCCTTGGCCTCTTAAAGTGCTGGGATTACAGGTGTGAGCCACTATGCCTGGCCTCAGTTTCTTAAAAGGTTTTAAATCACACCAACTGGTACCAGTGCTGTTGCCTCTGATTGCCTTGATTTTTCTTTGATCCCACTTGGAAGTTGTTAATGCTATTCTCCACTATACTCCACACATTAGATTGCAGTGGGGGCTGGAGAGTAGCACAGCCTTTATACATAACTCCCTTCTATGGTTTGGCCTGTGGGACCAGTAGGGTCCCTGTTCTGTAACTGACTGAAGCGATGGATGTTAATGCAACTACTGATTACTGATGTAGATATGCTGCTTTACTTCTATGACCATTGAATTGACAGATTGGAATTGGAAACACCTGTCACCTTCAAGCTTTTAAGACAACTTCACATGAATGTACAACTTAGCCATAGCTGTATCTCATACTAACAGATTTTTGCAGTGTTGTGCACCCAGCACTTACACTTTGGTGGAAAAGCAAAATAAGATTCCTGTTCTTCAACAGTTGAGGGTTTTAAGTCACAACTAAGTGCTCGGTTGTGCTTAAACTAGGTACATTCCTATACCACGGGAATCAGGTAGAGGCTTTTCTGGCCATTTGCTAAGTCATGGTTAGACAGGAACAAGTGTAAACTAGTCTTTGTTGTAGCTTAGTTTCCTGTTGAAATATTCCTTTGCTTTCTCGCCTTCTCTAACATGTAAATTCTGAAGACCCATCATAAACTCTTCCCCAATGTCCCAAATGAATTTATTCCAGTGAGGAGTAAGGGGCTTGCATTATGAAAAATAGGTTTCTTTTCCAAGAGCTCTGGTCTGCTTTTGTTCATTTGCTCATCTCCTTTTGTGCTGTAGGAGATATACACTTCTTCTGTGCACACGTAGATGCACAGGTATTTGGTGATGCCTCAGTCCTGGAGATCATCAGGAAGGCGATATAATACTGTTGTCGCAGGCACCCCACCGGTGATAGGCATTAAAAGAATGTAGATTTCAGCCGGGAGGGATGGGGGCAGAATTGACTACCCTATAGATGTCCTTTGAAAATTTTGATACAGATCACATTTTTTAGAGGTGAGTTCTACTTTGTTTGCACTATGCATGCTTGCTACTTAAAATTTATTCCTTTGATCAAGTCCTGTAAATGTGGAGTCCAGGATTTCCTACCTTCCTGCCCCAGCAGTCAGACAAGTAGGGAGAATTATATTCCATCTTTGTGCAAGGCTAATGTTAGCATAGATCATGAGGGGAGACCATATGAGTCTCACTGCTCTTTTAGTGGCAGGGTAGATTTCAGATTGGGGTGAATTACAAAATGTGAACTGTTGCTAAAATGGTTGGATATAGAAATAACATTCTCAGAATTGATTCATGGTTCCATCAGTTATGTGACTTAGGACATTATTTCCCTCTGGCCTCAATGTTTCTTTTACAATATGGGATTAAATTAGATAAGCTTGTGTCTGGTTTTAAGCTTCTGTGATTGTATGAACCTAGCCATTCGATTTCTGGAAATCTGTACTGAGTTTGGACCTTAAACTAAAGTGACCAGGAATGGAGCTCCAAATTTTGATCTGGGTACTGCTCTCCTGGTTTCCCTAGTGTGGCAGTGATTCCACACTGTGGCTTGAGAAATTCAAAGGGGAAGAGTCATCTCTCCTTTGGGGGCTGTCCCTGTCCTGCTAGTTATATCCTGGAGCAGGTGGACCAGAAGCATTCCTCCTGGATCCACTCCTCCTTGGTCCCATGAACCGAGAAGGAGTTAATGATACTGCAGAAGGACCCAAAGGTGTACTTCCCTGTTTGTGAGCACCGAAAGGGACAGTTGACACTGGGTACTTACTCTGTGCCGGCCAGGGGATACTTTCCATGACTGTCCTCATGTAATCCTCACAACCTTGTAAAGTTAACATTATTATCCCTACTTTATAGGTGGGGTAATCCAGACAAAGAAAAATAATAGGGGAAAACAAAGATGTTTTAATCATGGATGCCTGTATGACTCCACAGGCATCCCCATCCCCTCCCTGACTTTTAGGGAAAGTGGGAGGCCACTGGCAGCAGTCTTTTGTCATGGATTCTGAGCTGCTAGGGAAGGAGCTCTGCCCTGATCCAGTGCCTTTTCAGTTTGCCAACTCCTACTATAGTGTGGAGGGCCCTTGCCTATTGGTGAGGCGTCTTGGCCTCCACAGTCAGGCTTATGATTGCAGAGGCAGACCTGAACTTACTTTGTTGTTTTTTTGTTTGTATTTTGTTTTCGTGACAGAGTCTCACTTTGTTGCTTAGGCGGCAATGCAGTGGCGTGATTTCAGCTCCACCTCTGGGGTTCAAGCAATTCTCCTGCCTCAGCCTGCCAAGTAACTGGGATTACAGGTGTGCACCACCACACCTGGCTAATTTTTGTATTTTTAGTAGAGACAGGGTTTCACGATGTTGGCCGGGCTGGTCTTGAACTCCTGACCTCAGGTGATCCTGCCTCCCAAAGTGCTGGGATTACAGGTGTGAGCCACTGCACCCAGCCTGAACTTATTTTGAAGTACTCATATGAAGACTTTGTGTTAGTGTGTTCAGAGTCTCTGGGCAGAGAAAAACACCCACTCCACTACAGTCCTATCCTACTCTTGAGAGCCTGTTTGCAGGTTCTAGCAGGGGAGCACAGCTACTCGTATATCCTTGACCGAGGACCAGTCCTCCTGTCTCAGGGATGGTTGTCCTCTTTGATGGAGCATGCAGCTTCAGGAGGGATGCATGTGAAGCAGTGAGAGAGGCAGGGGACACCCACCTAGCCAGGCAGCTCAGCCACATCAACTGGGGTGATTAATGGGGTGACAGGTGGCGCAGCCAGATTGCCCTCACCTCCCCCATCCTGCTTTTGAAGACTATGTATTCCTCCTCAGTTTGCTTCGTTCTCCATATCCAGTTTTGTCCTCAAGTTATTTTTTAAGAGTTAATTGTACAGTGGTTAGATTTGTTCAACTTTGGATAAGCCTTTGGGGATGTTGGAGTCAGATTAGTGGCTTCCGGTTTTTTGTTTTTGACCATCACCCAGTACAGCAAAGTGGGAAGCCTTGTGGCCATTTTCTTTTTCATATTTTCCCACCTTTTAGTTTTTGTGTGCACATCTTAAGCTTTGTAGTGTTGCCAAATACTGTGTCAGCCTGACTCCTTAGTACTACATGGATCTAAACCAAATTTATTGTTGAAAATTTCACTTTATAAGCACCATTCAGTAGCCCTTAGTCATATGTATGAATAAGGAACGTGTAGTTTTATAGAAAGGATTTTCATATTTTGGTTCAGTTTGTGACCTATGAGGAATATCCTTAGAGCTGCTGTTGTAAATTTGGAGAATCCCCAAGTTAGAGAAGTGGGGATAAGAAAATTTGTCTACCTTCTCCGTGTCCTTTGATGAGGCCAGAAAGGAAAAGAAGAGTGGTGGTGGTCGGTGTAGTTTGTCTTTTCAATCTTATGGGAAAACATGTTCAATGGGTGGTCCTTTGTAAGCCTATGGAGGATTTTCTGATTGGCTTTCAAGACTTGATCCTGCATCTGTGAGCTGATTGATCCAGCATGCCAAGGTAGGCAACAGGAGTGTGAGCATGACACTGGTTTATTAAAGGAGTGACCCTGCCACCCAGACCTTCAGCCCTCTATACCATGTTCTTGCAGCCTCTGTGCAACTTCTGGTCATTACCTGGGGTGGATAAGGAATTGGGAATTGCAGGCTGGTGCCTTTCCTGGTTAGGGCTTTGGAAGTGGAAGAGGGAAGTGTTAGGGACTGATGAATGAATTTCAGCTCATTTGGCACTGAATTAGATCCCACTGGACCCAGGAAAAATCTTCTAGGTTATGAATAGGAAAATTAGAACCTCCCAAGGCAGGGGAAGGGCAGCCATAGAAAATGAAGTGCAAGTTACTCCCTTGTAGCAGAGAATGGGATTCCCTATTGACAGTAGTATGCTGGTAAACTGGCTGGCAGGGGAAAGGAAGCTGTTACTTTTTCTGTTGCCCAATTTCTGTAGTTTTAAACTTACCAAAGCCAACTACTTACACAATTTCCTAACATATAACAGGTGGCTCTTGCAAGCCATACAAGCTTGCGCCAGCACATTGCCACAAACTTCCCTCAAATATTTGAATTCCCATTATGTGCTCAGGTATGTGCTGTGTGGCAGGAGAAGCTGCAACAGTATTTATTCTGAAGAGTTTCATCATTTAGTTGACAGGCAAGAAGCTGGAGAAACATCGACAGAATACAGTCGTGTGGCATGAATTGAATATAGTAGCCCAGAGTGAGAAGTTGAGTATGGAAAGATCATGAAAAGGGAAGCATATGTATGCTAGGCTTGAAGGATAATGATAATAGCTAACACGTGGTCACAGCAGTTCCAGACTCTGTACTAAGCACCATGCATACATTATTTATATTAATCTAAAGAAATAGATACTATCCCCCACTTTACACCTGAGGAACCTGAAGTTTAGTGAGATTAAGTATTTTGCCCAAGTTATATAGATATGACATCAATTTAGTGTTGTAGTATGTCATTATTGTGGCTAGGAAGGAGTAAGGCCAGTATTTGGAGCCTGGTCATTTCACTGCAGAACCCACACTCTTGCCCACTGCATCAGATTGCAATTGAATATAGAAAGGGGGCTTTTCAAAGAGAAAAAAGTCTTAACAACAGTCCAAGGTTAGAGATTAGGTAGGAATCAGAATATTTGAGTTCCAGTCTTCATTTCACTTAACCATATACGTGGCCTTAGCCAAACCACATCTTCCCTCTATGCCTTGGATCGAGGGACTTGAATTAGATGGTCACTCAGTTCCTTTTTATTTCTCACATACTGTGAATTTTAAGTTATAAAAATGGGAATGAGTATGCCTTTCTTAAGGGACAGAGAATGTGCCCTGCTAGGGCACATCGAGGTTGGCAGAAGGAGTAAACAGAAGAAAACAAACTATAAAGGGTGACTCCCAAGTGGTAGAAAGCAGGCAGAAAAATGTTGGAGCTGTGGACTCAGCTGTTCCATTCTCAGCACCCAACTAGCCCCAAATGGAAGGGTGGCGGGGTGGGGACATAATAGAGATGATAAACTGGTGTTTTGTGTTTGATGTTTCTAGAAAGCCTACTTCTCTCTTGGTGTCTCAGCAGCAGGTCAGAGCTAGATTTGGGTCATTTCTGAGGATCCTTGAGTTATTACTCTTTTCCTAGCATTCATAAATTTAACAGATATCAATAGACACATGCTATTTTCCAGGCATTGGCACAGAAGCAAGGCTAATCTGGTCCCTCTGCTTGTTGAAGTTACAGTCCAAGAGGAGAAATACATAATAAGCAAGTTATACATTTTGATAGGATTATAAGAATTGGGATTTTGTTGGATTAGAGTCAGAGAATGTCTATGACTTCAACATAACAGATAGGGGACTGAGAGTGGAAATGGTAAAACTAGTTAAGACTATTACAGACATCCAGCCAAGATGTGCTTGGTGATGAAAGAGTGCACAAATATCAAAAAATAAATGATAAAATTTTAAACTTTTTTTTTATTGACTCGAATGTGATATTTAATATGGTTCTGGAAGATGTTGGTCCTAAAAAGGAGGTTGAAAGTCCCATGGGCCTAATTATAATGGCAGTATATGAAAAATAAATGAATCTGGTTTAAAGTAGGTAGTTGTTCAAGAGATGTAGGACAGAAGAGTGACACGAACAGTTTTAATCACAGATTTCTAAGCAGATGTAGGCTTAGAGGTAGATTTCAAAGGAGATGAAACATGTTTTGGAAGAGATTAATAATCCCATGGTTTATAGATCATTTAAAGGAAATATTGCTCAAAGGATAGAAAACTACAGGTGGAAAAGATTTGTTTCTAAAGAGTTGTGATTTCCAATGAGAAAGAAAAGGAGACAAATCTGTGAAGAACAAAAATGCACAGAAAGCTCTGACTTCAGAATGGAAGCCAGGCCACCTTAGGGGGTATCACATCAGTGAGAGTCCAGTCCCTTATGCTACTGAGGCACACATGAGCCCACAATGGTATGTTGGGGTTTGATTCTGGGTTCAAAAAACTGAAAAAGGATGTAGTCCAGGAAAAGTGGTATAATGGTAATGATTAGGAAGGAATAGTACACCAGGAATTGAGTCCTACACAGGAAGATAATCGTAGCCCACTCACTACATGTGTTTGGCCCAGACCAAGGGCATCTCTTTTGGGTACATTTGAGAAGTCATGGAGTGAGAAGACAGCAGCTCTAGTTGTTGCTTGTAATCTTACCACCCCAAATAATAACTGCTAATGCTTTTGTCATTCACAACAACCTCTTACCGGGAGGACCTGTAGTTCTCCAATTAAAAATTTCCCTAGCTGGGTGCGGTGGCTCATCCCAGCACTTTGGGAACCCAAGGCAGGTGGATCACCTCAGGTCAGGAGTTCAATACCAGCCTGGCCAACATGGTGAAACCCTGTCTCTACAAAAATATGAAAATTAGCCGGGTATGATGGCAGGTGCCTGTAATCCCAGCTACTCTGGAGGCTGTGGTGGGAGAATCGCTGGAACCCGGGAGGCAGAGGTTACAGTGAGCCGAGATGGCACCATTGCACTCCAGCCTGGGCAACAGAGCGAGACTGTGTCTCAAAAATAATAATAATAATTTCCCCCACATTTTATTATGAAAATTTTCAACATGTAGCAAAGTTGAAAAAAAATTACACCCATATATCCACCGTTTCAGATCCTACAATTTAAAATCTTGTTTTATCACATTTCTTCAACAACTCCTTTTATTTTTTGGTGCATTTCAAAAAAGTTGCACGCATCAGTACACTTCGAAACATTTCAGCATGCCTTAACTTTAGTGCAACATTTGTTTATGGGTTGTTGGGTTTTTGTGGCGGTTTTTTTGGTAAAATTTTACAATCAGATGCGTACACTCAGTGTTCCTTTAGATGGAAGTGGCAAATGCACACACTCCTGTGACCCACATTCTTAGAATGCTAAGAACGTTTCCCTTCCCACTGAGAGCTCTCTGCCTCTGTTCAGTTAATACCTGCCCTTCCCCTGGGGGAGAAGGGAGGACAACCAGTATTCTGAATATTTACATCACAGATTTGTTTTGCCTGTTCTGAAACTTCATAAATGGAATCTGTTTACTTTATTCTTCATTTTTATTCATGTTACAGATATTAATAGTTTTTTTGTTGCTGAATATTTTCTATAAACATCACAATTTGTTCTCATATTGATGAATACCTGGGCTGTTTCAAGTTTTTGGCTATTGTGAATAAAGCTGCTGTGAACATTCGTATACAAATCTTTGTGGACATAATGTTTCCATTTCTTTTGGCTAAAAACCTAGGAGTGGAATTGCTCTTGGGCTAGGTGTATGTTAGGTTTTTTGATAAGCTGCCAGACTGTTTTCCAAAGTGGTACATTTAATGTTTTCACTAACAATATATGAGAGTTTCATATCCTTGCCAGCATTTGGTGGTGGTGGTCTTTTTTATTATACTTTTAGCCATTGTGGTGGGTATGTAACAGTATCTCATTGTGGTTTTATTTTTCATTACCCTGATAACTAACGCTGTGGATCACTTTGCTTATTTCTGATTCACATATTTTCCTTTATGAAGTGCCTGATCAAATCTTTTGTCTATTTTAATTGACTTAATATTGAATTGTAGGAGTCCTGCATTTAAATTTTAAAGTTGAACTGTATAAGATCAGGATAGGGGAGATTTACTGTTACACATTAGTTCAAGGCCTGAAGTGTGACTTGAGCAAAAGCACATTCACCATTTGTTCAGCAAATGGTTGTTAGTACCCTATATACTAAGCACTAATACTAGTGATACAGAGATAATATCCAGCCCCAGTTCAAGGAGCCCACAGTTTACAGGGTAGACAGACAAAAGTAAAAATTATGGTGTGGCTTCAATGTTAAGTCAGTCACTGAATACTTACTATCTACTGTAGGATACGTAGATACTGTTGTGGGTCCTGGAGCTAGCCAGAGTTACTAATCTTGTATAGCTTATTTTCTGGAGTGTATAAGGAGGGAGACAGAGTGCAAAAGTCCTGAGGTGGTAAATAAGGTTGGTGTTAGGTGTATGTGGATCAGAAAGGCCAACCTGGCTGGAGGATAGTTGGGTGGCTAGATGATTAGTTAGGCAAGGGTCAGGTCTTGCAGGGCCTTGTTGAAGACCATGGTAAGAACTTTAGGTTTTATCTTAAGTGTTTTGGAAAGGCATTCCAGAGTTTTCAGTGGAGAAATGACATGATCAGGTTTCTGTTTGACGAATAAACCCAGAAATGTCTGTGTGATTGCAGAAACACTGATGAGGAAACCATTGCAGTCATCCAGAGTAGAGATAAAAAAATCCTTCTTGGGGAAAATGGGCAAGGGTTCATAAAGGAATAATGTCATATTAGAACCATGGATGACAGGACATTTGCTAGGCAGGAAAGTCAGGCATGTGTGTTAGATGAACCAGAAATAACTTTGGATGACTAGTTGGGTGGGCGAGTGAGCGGCAGGACGTAGAGCTGATGGCAAACAGGGAAGGGCTTTAAAGGTTGATCTAGGGATGCAGGGTTATCAGATTGCGCGACTACCAAGTTCTATGTAGGTATGTCCTTTGGAGTTGTGCAGCAAGGTAGCCTTGGTAGGGAGTTTGACTCTGAACCTAAAGGCAGCTATACAGGGCTTTTACTTAGTATAGAGACTGAAAGCTGGCATCTGGGATGACCGGGTGGGGCAGTGCTAGGACAGAAACCAAGCAGGACGCAAGAGACTCTAATAAGGCCTGAAGTTAGGTAGGGGCTGTTGAACTGGAAATGGAGGGTTTGGGCTTGGAATGAACAGTAAAGAGGATTTGAGGTGTGGATTGAGGGGAGAAGCTAATGAGGCCTTTTTATTTATTTTGCTTGTTTTGTTTTGTTTTTGTTTTTATATGAGGCCTTTTAAAAAATACAAAACAATATAAAATATTGAAACAATACAGAAGTATGGAGTTCACAAAATTCTCATCCTCCACTCCTTTGAGCTACCTAAGACATTTGGTGTATCTTCCATTTTTCTCTGTGTGTATTTATTTATTTTATGTTTGTATTCAAATCTATTATAAAGATACACCTACAATTGAAGTTTAAAATGGAGGTTTACAATTGAAGTAAAAAATGGTCATATACTTCTTGTTGTTATTATTATTATTTGAGATGGAGTCTTGTGTACAGTGCCGTGATCTCAGCTCACTGCAACCTCCAACTCCCAGGTTCAAGTGATTCTCCTGTCTCAGCCTCCCGAGTATCTGGGACTACAGGTGTGCACCACCACACCCAGCTGATTTTTGTATTTTTGGTAGAGACTGGGTTTCACCATGTTGGCCATGCTGGTATTGAACTGACCTCAAGTGATCCGCCCACCTCGGCCTCCCATAGTGCTAGGATTACAGAAGTGAGTCACTGTGCCCAGCCTATTTTTTATTTTTTCATATGATACCAATATAATATAGTTCTGTCTTGTTGTGTAGCCACTATGCAGCATTCCGTTGTTCAGATGTATCATATTTAGTCGACAGACCTTTAGGCTGGCTTAGGTTTTTCACTATTCCCAGCATTAGTGAAATGAGCATTCTTTTTTATTTGTCTCCGTACTGTGTAAACACTGCCTTGGAGAGCATGTGAGGTGACATGCGTGGAATTCAGGTTGTGACTTGGGGGAAGCTGTGATCCTGATCCCTTGAGGGAACATGTATTCTGCTCTGGGTCTGTCCTTAGGGAACCTCCAAGGGAGTGATCAGAATGGTCAGGAGTCTGCAGGCCACATTCTAGGGGCAACAGTCAAAAGAACTGGGGCTGTTTCTCCAGATTTCAGCTGGGACTGTTCACAGCTTCCACGTATCAGATGAATTCTCATAGGGAGATAGGGTAAGGCCTTCCCATGGAGCTGGGGAAGAACACCTACCAGGTAGAAGTAAGAATTCCACAGAGTTAGGTCAGTTTGGGTAGGATTTGTATGGACCTCGACTTTCTGATGATTGGATTGTAAGACTGGGTTTTCTGTCACTGGGAGCGTTCACGCAGGGGCCAGGGTGCTGTGGAGGGGCAGTATGTGAAGCAAGTTGAACTCTTCACATTCCAACTTTGATAACAGCATTCCAGATGGAGACTATGAGAGACCAAGATGGGGTACTGTGGGCTGTGAGGGAGGAGCGATTGACTGAGGATTCGTATAGGGGAGGGCTGAGGCTGGAGGCATCTCAGGGTATAGCTCTGGGAAACCTGGAATGCTGGGTGAAGCTCAGTGAAATATTTAACCTCATGTGCACTGCTGGTGGAGTGGTCTTCAGGTGTATGGGCCAAGGGGGACACAGGGATAACAAGAGGTCTGAGGGTGATTGTTACGGTGACTGCAGGAGGATGGAATACCCGGGTGTTGTCATGGTGCTCCATGCAAGAAAATGTTTCCAGCAGAGGGAGGGGGTGAATCAGAGAAGCATGGTGCTGCCTGGTTAGAGGGGCAAGACATGAGTTAGTTTGGAACTGGCTGGGTAGGGAACTGGGACTGGAGATGAACTTTCAGATTTCATTCTGCAAATACATATTGTCTAGGTGCTTGGGATAGAGCAATGAACAGAACAGCTAAATATTCCTTTCTCACAGAGTTTATATTTTAGTAGGGGAAACAGTAAATAAATGTATATAATGTTAGACATTGAGAAAAAGCAGAAAAGGGGTATGCAATGTCAGGGGCAGTGTGGTTGAAATTTTAGAGGGGCTAAAAGGGAGAGCCTATATATGTATATATATAAAACAGGGAAGATTATTTTGAGTAAAGACTTGTGGGGAAAGGGAGCAGTGAGCCATGTGGATATAATGCAGAGAAAGAATACATTCCAGGTACTGCAAAGTGTTTGGGGTAGAAACAAACTTGGCTGGCTGGGTGCGGTGGCACACACTATCATGCCAGGACTTTGTGAGGCTGAGGTGGGTGGATTGCTTGATCCGAGGAGTTCGAGAGCAGCCTGGACAACATAGTGAGACCCTGTCTCAACAAAGAAAAAAAAATTAGCTGGGTATGGTGGTGCACACCTGTAGTCCCAGCTACTTGGGAGGCTGAGGTGGGAGGGATCGCTTGAACCCAAGAGGCAGAGGTTGTGGTGAGCTGAGATCTCACCACTGCGCTCCAGCCTGGGTGACAGAATGAGACTCTGTCTCACAAAAGAAGGAGCAAACAAACTTGGCTTATTTGAGGAGTGACAAGCAAGGTGGCTGAAATGGAGTGAGCAAGAGAGATGATATTAGGAGATCAGGTTAAAGAAATCTAGACTTTCCAGGACATTATAGGCCATGGTATAGTTTGGATTTTTTCTTTTCTTTCTTTGTTGCCCAGGCTGGAGTACAGTGGCGCGATCTTGGCTTACTACAACCTCCACCTCCCAGATTCAAGCGATTCTCCTACCTCAGCCTCCCAAAGTGCTAGAATTACAGGCTCCCACCACCACACCAGCTAATTTTTTTATTTTTAGTAGAGATGGGGTTTCACCATGTTGGTCAGGCTGGTCTTGAACTCCTGACCTCAAGTGATCCAGCCACCTTGGCCTCCCAAAGTGCTGGGATTACAGGTGTGAACCACCACATCTGGCCAAGTTTGGATTTTTTCTAAGTGCAGTGGTAAATGGGAAGTATTAGAGGATTCAGGCAGAGGTGTGATAAGACCTCACTTTTTTTTTTTCTTTTTTTTTTTTTTTCTTGAGATGGAGTCTTGTTCTTGTTGCCCAGGCTGGAGTACAGTGGCATGATCTTGGCTCACTGCAACCTCCACCTCCTGGGTTCAAGCAATTGTCCTGCCTCAGCCTCCTGAGTAGCCAAGATTACAGGCACGCGCCACCATGCCCAGCTAATTTTTGTATTTTTTTTAGTAGAGACGGGCTTTCACCATGTTGGCTAGGCTGGTCTCAAACTCCTGACCTCAAGTGATCTACCCACCTTGGCCTCCCAAAGTGCCAGGATTACAGGCATGAGCCACCGTGTCCAGCCTCACTTATGTTTTAATAGGATCAGCCTGACTGCTGTATTTAGAATAGCCTGCTGGGGTGGAGATGGGGGAATGGAGGTGGAGACAGCATAGAATAAGGGAGACCAGTTGAAGGGGCTAATGCTGTAAGCCAGGTGAGAAACAGTGATGGCTTAGATTGGGCAGCAGCAGTGGAAATAGTGAGGAGTTGGACATTAGCACTCATTAGAGGTGAGGAGAATTAGTAGGGGGATCATAACTCCACCCCAAGAGTTAGGTCCCCAGGGTTAGTGAGAAATCACTGGAAGAAGATACTTTGTGGATCATAGTTATATTTGGGGTTATATTAGGATCAGAACTTGGATTAGGGTCTGACCTGGAACCAGTAAGGGGGTCAGAAAGATTTATTGGTCTTTGCAAAGACCAAGATTGGAGTCTGGGTTTGGACAGCCCTATTGGGATTAAGACAAATTTTAGGGTGAGGATAGTTTGGGGTTACAGTTGTAGATGGAGGCTAGTACCCCTTTTCAATATCTTCAGACCAGGATTGGTTGTAACTGTCATCTTCTGTGCCAGTGAGCTTACCTGGGGGTGGAGGAGTTTGGAGGCTATAAGGCCTTTTCTTCCTTGGGTGTCATGGGGGTAGACGTATGCTCAGCCCTGCCTGGGTCCCAAGCTGGGACCTGCAGTCAGGGAACGGGAGAGAAGGCTACCTGGTGCTTGACCCAGCTTCTTTTCCCTCAGATGGCCCACTGCGTGACCTTGGTTCAGCTGTCCATTTCCTGTGACCATCTCATTGACAAGGACATCGGCTCCAAGTCTGACCCACTCTGCGTCCTTTTACAGGATGTGGGAGGGGGTAGCTGGGCTGAGGTGAGGCAGATTATGGAGGTTAAGGTTGTGGAGGGAGTCTAATATTGTGTTTTGGGGTGGAGGCTGTGACTGTGATGCTTACTGGCCTCTGCCCACAGCTTGGCCGGACTGAACGAGTGCGGAACTGCTCAAGCCCTGAGTTCTCCAAGACCCTACAGCTTGAGTACCACTTTGAGACAGTTCAGAAGCTACGCTTTGGAATCTATGACATAGACAACAAGACACCAGAGCTGGGGGATGATGACTTCCTAGGGGGTGCTGAGTGTTCCCTAGGACAGGTATGTAGGGCTGGGGATTAGGATCCTTCAGACACAGGTCGTGAGACAACCTAGCCTGCCTGGAGGTAGGCGGCAAGCAGGACCTAACCCTGCCTGTTATCCTGAAACTCCCTTCCCCGCTTTGCCCCAGATTGTGTCCAGCCAGGTACTGACTCTCCCCTTGATGCTGAAGCCTGGAAAACCCGCTGGGCAGGGGACCATCACGGTAAGGAACCCAGCAAGGGTTGGGGAGGGACTTAACATCAGTGAATTCATGAGGTGATGTAGTCTTCCCCTACCTAGGTCTCAGCTCAGGAGTTGAAGGACAATCGTGTAGTGACCATGGAGGTAGAGGCCAGAAACCTAGATAAGAAGGTGTGTCTGGAAGTAGGCACTGGTAATCCAAGAGTTAAGGGGCCAAGGATGGTGTATGGGGGATGGGGGTGTGGACAGAGGGATGGCATAGTGGTGGTTTGTTCCTGAGTTTTGTAACTGGGGTCTCGCATTGGCAGGACTTCCTGGGAAAATCGGATCCATTTCTGGAGTTCTTCCGCCAGCGTGATGGGAAATGGCACCTGGTGTACAGATCTGAGGTATGAGTCCCCTGGGATTGGGTGGGTTGGGGTAGGAGAGAATCTCCTGGGGCCTGTGACTAGCAAGGTTTGGAACTTGGGGAGAAAGAAACTGCAGGTGGGTAGAGAAGTGTGGCAGCTCCTCACGGGCCATGCCAGAACTCACTGGAGGCCTTGGCCTCCACCTTCAGGTCATCAAGAACAACCTGAACCCTACATGGAAGCGTTTCTCAGTCCCTGTTCAGCATTTCTGTGGTGGGGACCCCAGCACACCCATCGAGGTGAGGAGCTTGTCTCCTGCGTGGACTGCGCTGGGGAAGAGAACCTGGGGAGGGACTTACTCTCATCTGCCACCTGACTCGTTTATGTCCACACACACCTTCCCCTCAGGTGCGATGCTCCGATTATGACAGTGACGGGTCACATGATCTCATCGGTACCTTCCACACCAGCTTGGCCCAGCTGCAAGCAGTCCCGGTGAGTGCTGGTCTTGCCATGGGTGTGGAAATGGGCCTAGATAGCTGAAGCTCGGGGTTAGAGAGGGAGGAGAAGGCAGCTCGAGTCCTTGGCTGATGCTCTGAGAATTTCCTACCCTAATTTTTCTGTCCTCACCAGGCTGAGTTTGAATGCATCCACCCTGAGAAGCAGCAGAAAAAGAAAAGCTACAAGAACTCTGGAACTATTTGTGTCAAGATTTGCCGGGTGAGACAAAAGCCCATATAACCAAGGCTTTGATTCCTGAGCTCCATGACATCAACTGCTGTCACCCCAGGCATGACCCTGGTTTCATTTGCAGGTAGAAACAGAGTATTCCTTTCTGGACTATGTGATGGGAGGCTGTCAGATCAACTTCACTGTAAGTTGCCTTACCAAGGGCAAGAGAATAGGTCTGGGGCTCAAGGTGGTCTTTAGCTCCCTTCCTCACCTCCTCCCAGGTGGGCGTGGACTTCACTGGCTCCAATGGAGACCCCTCCTCACCTGACTCCCTACACTACCTGAGTCCAACAGGGGTCAATGAGTACCTGATGGCACTGTGGAGTGTGGGCAGCGTGGTTCAGGACTACGACTCGTGAGTACCTGCTTCTCTTGGCTATACCCGCTCCCTGCAGATGCTTCAGCCTCTGGGCTCACAGTCCCCTCACTGCCTCTTGCCCAATACACTGTCCTCCCACAGAGACAAGCTGTTCCCTGCATTTGGATTTGGGGCCCAGGTTCCCCCTGACTGGCAGGTGAGCTCCCTCTCTTTCTGCCACTCCTGTTTTCAGTTTCAGGGTCCTGATTTTGGGGGATATGGTAAATTTACTTACTACCTGGCACTCAGCTTTAAGAGGAGATGCAGGGATGAATTCCTGCAGGCATGTAGACAGCAAGTGCTCAGGACTCCATAGCTCCTGTAGGAATCTTGGCACACGCCATAGTGTCCTTTTTCATTCTCAGCACAGAGGTCATGGGGAAAGAACCTCGTTTTCATTCTTGTCTCCAGGTCTCGCATGAATTTGCCTTGAATTTCAACCCTGGTAACCCCTACTGTGCAGGTAAGTTTCCCCATCCACCCTGAGGCAGGTCAGTCCACACACATAGGGGCAAGCCTGCATGAGTAAAAGGGAGAGTGAGGGCAGATACCTGCCTTCATTGTCCAGAGGGTGGATTTTATTTAATTTTTATTTTTTGAGAAGGAGTCTTGCTCTGTCACCCAGGCTGGAGTGCAGTGGTGCAATCTTGGCTTACTTGCCTACTGGCTTCAAGCAATTCTTCTGCCTCAGCCTCCCAAGTAGCTGGGACTACAGGCGCATGCCACCATGCCTGGCTAATTTTTGTATGTTTAATAGAGACGGGGTTTCACCATGTTGGCCAGGCTGGTCTCGAACTCCTGACCTCAGGTGATTCACCTGCCTTGGCCTCCCAAAGTGCTGGGATTACAGGCGTGAGCCACTGCGCCCAGCCCAGAGGGTGGATTTTAGAGCTAGGCCTGTGGAATCAAATCATCATGTCAGGCTAGGAGTGGTGGCTCACACCCGTAATCCTAGCACTCAGTCGGGAGGCCAAGGTGGCTGGATCACTTGAGCCCAGGAGTTCCAGACCAGCCAAAGCCCTGTCTCTACTAAAACAAAACTTAGCCAAGCATGTTGGCAGGTGCCTGCAGTTCTAGCTACTCAGGAGGCTGAGGTGGGAGATCTCCTGAGCCCAGGAGGTTGAGGCTGTGGTGAGCCATGATCATGATCATGCCACTATACTCCAGCCTGGGTGACACAGTGAGACCCTGTCTCAAAAAAAAAAAAAGAAAAAATCATGCCACATGACTTGGGGCAGATTGTTTAATTTCTGTGTGCTTTGGTTTCATAAGAAGACTAAATATTATATGAAATTGACTACTCAAGGAGAGGCTCCAAGTAAAGCAGTAAGCCTGGTGCTTATTAAGTGTTCTCTGAAAAATGGTATCTGTTACATTATCATTATTATCTTTGCCTAGAACCTAACGGGTACTTATTTGAGCATCAGTGGAAGCCTTGTTTACCTCCTTGCAGGGTGTGTTTGGCGAGTCCACCAAGCCCTTTTGTTTCGGGCCAAACCTTTTTACTCCCCAGCACCCCAAGGTGGGCACAAGCTGAAGTGGAAAATGTGACCTGACCTGATCTGATCTGGGTTTTACATTTTTAATTTTGTATTTCAACTAAGTTCAGACTTAGAGAAAAGTTGCAAGAATAGTCATAGGAGCTCAGTTCCTTGGAACTCAGGGGTCAGGGCCTGAGTTCACAGGGGCTCTTCACCTTTATCCCAGTTACCATAACATAACAATTTACCACATTTACTTTCTCTTTTCTCATACATGTATACAGTGTGTGTGTGTGTGTGTGTGTGTGTATATGTGAGTGTGTGTGTATGTACATGTATACATATATACATACATTCACATTTCAAGGGAAATAAATGTATGTGTTTATGTATGTATACGCATGTATACATATGTTGGAGAATGCTGTAATAAATAGCCCTGCCTCAGGTTTGCCTCTATGGTCCTACCAACTTTGTACCCATCATTATCCACCTGGCTCTTTACCTCTGAGTACTTCAGTATCTCCTAAAATCAAAGACTCTTTCTTACATATCACAGACCAATCCTCAAAATCAGGAAATTAACATCTATACTATTATCCAACCTATAGCATTTATTCAGATTTTGCCAGTTGTCCTAATATCTTTTACAGCAAAAGAAAATCTCAGATCACACATTGCATTCAGTTAGTATATATTTTTTATATGGACGACTTCTTGCCTTTCATGATATTAACATTTCATGATATAAACAATATAGGCCAGATATTTTCTAGAATGTCCCTCAGTTTGAGTTTACCCAATAAATCCTCAGGATTAGATTCAGGTTGTACATTTTTGGCAGGAATACCACCAAAGTGATGCTGTGTATTCTCAGTGCATCTTATTCAGAGGCACATGATGTTGATTTGTCCTGTTACCAGTCATGTTAACTTTGGTCACTTAGTTAAGGTCAGATCTACCAGGTTTCTCCATTATACAAGTACTATTTTCCCCTTTCTAATTAGTATATTTCGAAAAAAGACTATATAAATATCCATCACATACACATCAACATTCCCCTCTAGTTTTTTATTTTTTAAGTGATGGGGGTCTCACTATGTTGCCTAAGCTGGCCTTGAACCCCTGGGCTCCAGCAGTCCTCCCACCTCAGCCTCGTGAGTAGCTGGGACTACAGGCATATGCCACTGTGCCTGGCTATACTTTCTAGTTTTAACATCCATTGATGATCCTTGCCTGAATCAGTCATTTCTGTGATTGTCAAATGATTGTGTAATTCTTCCTTCTACATTTATTAGCTTTCCTTTCTCCCACAGTAATTAATCCATAGTAGGGATCCTTATTGTATCAAATGGATCATTATTAAATAGGTTATAATCTGATGCTCACACTCTCCTGGATTTGTCCAGGAGAATCCCTCTCATCTGGGTGTTAATTCAAGCTGTGATTTAGGGCAAGTCCCCTCCTGTCTTTGAACCTTAGTTTCCTCACGTGTAGGAGAGAGTCAAGTACCCTGGTTTACAAGGGTGAATGAATGAAATGCACCCAGGTTCCCAGATCTCCTGGGCTGGGATGGGGCGATTTCAGGACTGGTGTAGTCCTGAGAGGTCCAGGACTTTACGGTATTTCTTGCTCTCCTCTGCAGGCATCCAGGGCATTGTGGATGCCTACCGCCAAGCCCTGCCCCAAGTTCGCCTCTATGGACCCACCAACTTTGCACCCATCATCAACCATGTGGCCAGGTTTGCAGCCCAGGCTGCACATCAGGGGACTGCCTCGGTGAGAGTCGTAGGCGGCAGTGGCAGTGGTGGCAGTCAAGGGCTTCCTTGAGGGTTATGGAACAAAGGACTTTTTTTTTGGTTTTTTTTTGAGATAGACTCTTGCTCTGTCACCCAGGCTGTAGTGCAGTGATGCGATCTCAGCTCACTGCAACCTCCACCTCGTGGGTTCAAGTGATTCTCCTGCCTCAGCCTTCCTAGTAGCTTGGATTACAGGCATGTGCCACCATGCCCAGCTAATTTTTATATTTTTAATAGAGACGGGTTTCACCATGTTGGCTGGGGTGGTTGCAAACTCCTGATCTCAAATGATCCACCTGTCTTGGCCTCCCAAAGTGCTGGGATTACAGGCGTGAGCCATTGCGCCTGGCCTGTATCAGTGTGGGGATATGTGGCTGGGGTGTTTGCAGGGGTTTGGGAGGAGGATCTGCTTCAGGACATGAATGGGCTTGTCCCTAGCAATACTTCGTGCTGTTGCTGCTGACTGATGGTGCTGTGACCGATGTGGAAGCCACACGTGAGGCTGTGGTGCGCGCCTCAAACCTGCCCATGTCAGTGATCATTGTGGGTGTGGGTGGTGCTGACTTTGAGGCCATGGAGCAGCTGGATGCTGATGGTGGACCCCTGCATACACGTTCTGGGCAGGCCGCCGCCCGCGACATTGTGCAGTTTGTACCCTACCGCCGGTTCCAGAATGTAAGTGGGTACAAATTTGATCTGAGAGTTTACCCTTTCACCTTTCCCTGATGTGAGTAGGATTTAGGCCCAAGGGATGCTCACCTTTTCCTCTAAGTCTGGGGTATGGTTGGGTTCTTGGGTATGAAATGCAGACTTTGGGCAGCTGTTCTGGGCCACCACTGACCTTTCCCTTTTCTTGGCAGGCCCCTCGGGAGGCATTGGCACAGACTGTACTCGCAGAAGTGCCCACACAACTGGTCTCGTACTTCAGGGCCCAGGGTTGGGCCCCACTCAAGCCACTTCCACCCTCAGCCAAGGGTCCTGCACAGGCCCCCCAGGCCTAGGTCCCCTTGGAGGCTGTGGCAAGTCCTGAATCCTGTGTCCCAGAGGTCCCTCGGGGCCACAACCCAACCCTTCACACTCTCCTCAGTGCTAGCACTTTGTATTTTTTGATACTTTTATACTCGTTTCTGCTTTTGCTGCTCTTGATCCCACCTGCTTGCTCCTGACAACCTTCATTCAATAAAGACCAGTGAAGACCAATGCTTTGCCACCACTCTGTGTGTGTAAATTTTAGGTGGGAGGCTGCTATTAGCAATGTTTATATCCCTTCTCTGCACCTCAGTTTGTTGACTTAGGGGTTGTTAAGTGAAGGATGCCTGTGGTGTAAAGCCCCACTCAAACTTGAGTATTTCTGGGCAGATACCTATTCATTCTAGAGACACTGACTCACTGTTTTTGAAAATACAGCCAGGGGCGGTGTGATGTGCCTGTAGTCCTCAGCTTGGGAGGCTGAGGTGGGAGGACTGCTTGAGCCCAGGAGTTCCAGACCAGGTCTGGGCAACATCGCAAGACCCCTTTTCACGCACAAGAAAAGGAAATACAAAGTTTGAATGTAAGCTAAACACCCAGCCTTCACCTTCCCTCCCTCAGGGCAGAGCTAGTCTGGGAACACAAAGATGGAAAGTGTCAGACTTCATAAAAAGCAGCAAAAGGAGAAGAAAGGATGAGTTTTAAGGTGGAGCAAAGGCTATGTAGACTTCCTGGAGGGGAGGGAGTAGTGATAATTTTCATCCTAAAAGACAGGTGAAAATCCTGAATTTTTTTAAGAGCTAATTTTTTCTTAATAGAGAATACATGTATTCATTGTAGAAAAATTCTGGCTGGGCGTGGTGGCTCATGCCTGTAATCCCAGCACTTTGGGAGGCTGAGGAGGGCAGATCATTTGAGGTCAGGAGTTCAAGACCAGCCTGGCCAACATGATGAAACCCCATCTCTGCTAAAAGTACAGAAATTAGCTGGGTGTGGTGGCAGGTGCCTATAATTCCAACTACTCAGGAGGCTGAGGCAGGAGAATCGCTTGAACTCAGGAGGTGGAGGTTGCAGAGAGCCAGTATTGCACCATTGCACCCCAGCCTGAGCTACAGAGTGAGATTCTGTCTCAGAAAAGAAAAGAAAAATTTTTTTTTTGTTTTGTTTTTTTTTTTTTTTTTT
>NC_037678.1:67048439-67048536 GCF_003255815.1 Theropithecus gelada
TAGTCACAGGTTATACACATTTTTTTTTTTTTTTTTTTTTTTTTTTTTGGGGGGGCCCCCCCTGGACCCCCGGCGGGGGGGCCGGGGCCGGGTCCCC